>NC_092158.1:26189579-26367079 GCF_045791955.1 Oncorhynchus clarkii lewisi
GAATGTCCTACAGGAGGAAGAGGAGGAGGTGGTTGAACCTGAGATCGACCCAGACCCAGTAGTGGAGGAGGAAGATGAGGAGGAGGAAGATGATGATGAGGAAGATGAAGATGGGGGTGAGAGTGAGATGAATGGGGGTTCGGATGGTGAGTGTGATGGTGATGAGTTGGATGACCTGCCCAACTCAAGGGGAGGTCGCTGGAAAGGCCCCATCTCCCGTAAGGCCAGCCAGACCAGTGTCTACTTGCAGGAGTGGGACATCCCCTTCGAACAGCTGGACCTGGGAGAGCTCATTGGGAAGGTGATATAAAATATAGAATGAGCTATATTTGCATCAAACTGTCAGTGTTTTCAGTTTTAAACCCATTTAAAGTGTGTTTCTCAAACTGTCATTAAATCACTCACTCCAGGGCCGTTGGGGCAAGGTGCATAAGGGCCGTTGGCATGGAGAGGTGGCCATCAGGCTGCTGGAGATAGATGGGAACAACCAGGACCACCTGAAGCTGTTTAAGAAGGAGGTGATGAACTACAGACAGACCCGTCATGAGAACGTGGTCCTCTTCATGGGGGCCTGCATGGCCCCGCCCCACCTCGCCATCATCACCAGGTAGGAGGGGCTAAATCGCATCTAGAATAATAACTTATCCCTTTGTTATATTCAGTCAACCATAGCTGTTGTTTATTTGTTTAGTTCCATTTGTTAATTCAAGTGTTTCTCTAGTTTCTGTAAAGGGAGGACATTATACTCTGTCGTTCGAGACACCAAAAACACACTGGATATAAACAAGACGAGGCAAATTGCTCAAGAAATTGTAAAGGTAACTTCTTTCCCTGTTCAATACTTTCACGTGTGTTTGTGTGTGTGTGTGTGTGTGTGTGTGTGTGTGTGTGTGTGTGTGTGTGTGTGTGTGTGTGTTATTTATATATACACACACACACTAACCAACAAAAGAAATGCAACATGCAACAATTTCAATGAGTTACAGTTCATTTAAGGAAATCAGTCTATTGAAATAAATTAATTAGGCCCTAATCTATGGATTTCACATGACTGATAATACAGCTATGCATCTGTTGGTCACAGATATCTTTTAAAAAAAGTAGGGGTGTGGATCAGAAAACCTGTCAGTATCTGGTGTGACCACCATTTGCTTCATGCAACGCGACATGTCCTTCGCATAGAGTTGATCAGGCTGTTGATTGTTGAATGTTGTCCACTCCTTTTCAATGGCTGTGCGAGGTTGCTGGATATTTGCCGGAACTGGAACACGCTGTCGTAAAGTCGATCCAGAGCATCCCACACGTGCTCAATGGGTGACATGTCTGGTGAGTATGCAGGCCATGGAAGAACTGGGACATTTTCAGCTTCCAGGAATTGTGTACAGATCCTTGCGACATGGGGCCGTGCATTATCATGCTGAAACATGAGGTGATGGCGGTGGATGAATGGCACGACAATGGGCCTCAGGATCTCGTCACGGTATCTCTGTGCATTCAAATTGCCATCGATAAAATGCAATTGTGTTTGTTGTCCATAGCTTATGCCTGCCCACCATGGGGCACTCTGTTTACAACATTGACATAGGCAAACCAACACTACGCCATACACGTTGTCTGCCATCTGCCGGTACAGTTTGTTAGGTTCTTATTTTTCAGAGTAAATAACTCACAGACACTAGAGAAGCTTTAACCAAGTTTAATCGTCCCCAAAGGTTCTGTACAGCTGAAATCAGACAGCAAAAGATTTCAGACTTCACAGTTTATATGCATCCTACTTAAGACTACCAATCCTACCAATCCTTACATTTTATGGCTCTACGGGAAGCTAATAAAGAGGGTAACAGGATTCCAAACTCTTAAGAGAATCTGTCCTCACCTCCTGACCTCAGACCCTCTTTCATCTAATACACAGATGTCCATCTGTCTCCCCTGTAATCAACACATCGCTCTCCTCTCGTCCATCAAACACATTCCAAAGACTTCTTCTTTCTTCTGGGAACCATTAACTTCTAACATAACCCAGTCTCTTTCATTTCCTATCATTCGTTTAATATCTCAATGTTCAAAGTTTAGCCGATTCCAACAAGTTGAAACAGGGATTCATCTGTGAAGAGTACACTTCTCCAGCATGCCAGTGGCCATCAAAGGTGAGCATTTTCCCACTGAAGTCGTTTACGATGGCGAACTGCAGTCAGGTCAAGACCCTGGTGAGGACGACGAGCACGCAGTGGAGCTTCCCTGAGACGATTTCTGACAGTTTGTGCCGAAATTTGTTGGTTGTACAAACCCACAGTTTCATCAGCTGTCCAGGTGGCTGGTCTCAGACGATCCAGCAGGTGAAGAAGCCGAATGAGGAGGTCCTGAGCTGGCATGGTTACACATGGTTTGTGGTTGTGAAGCCGGTTGGACCTACTGCCAAATTCTCTAAAACGACGTTGGAGGCGGCTTATGGTAGAGAAATTAACATTCAAGTCTCTGGCAACAGCTCTGGTGTACATTCCTGCAATCAGTATGCCAATTGCGTGCTCCCTCAAAACTTGAGACATCTGTGGCATTTTGTAATGACAAAACTGCACATTTTAGTGGCCTTTTGTTGTCCCCAGCACCTGTGTAATGATCATGCTGTTTAATCATCTTCTTGATATGCCACACCTGTCAGGTGGATGGATTATTTTGGCAAGGGAGAAATGCTCACTAACAGGGATGTAAACTCATTTGTGCACAACATTTGAGAGAACTAATATTTTTGTGTGTATGGAACATTCCTGGGATCTTTTATTTCAGCTCATGAAACATGGGACCAACACTTTACATGTTGCGTTTATATTTTTGTTCAGTATAAATGTGTAATGTATATTTACTCTGTCCTTATTTACATCCTTCAATCTACACAGGGAATGGGCTATCTGCATGCCAAAGGCATTGTCCACAAGGACTTGAAGTCGAAGAATGTCTTTCATGACACCAATAAAGTGATTATTACAGACTTTGGTCTGTTTGGAATCTCTGGAGTGGTTCAGGAGGGGAGGTAAGGACTCTGCATATTGGTTCCTACAGCTATCGTCTCAGCTGGTAGATGCTCAGTGGGTGACTGTGTGTGTGTGTGTGTCATGCTTCACAGGCGAGACAATGAGCTGAAGCTTCCACATGGCTGGATCTGTTACCTGGCGCCAGAGATCGTACGCAGGATGAGCCCTGGAAACAATGAGGACCGCCTGCCATTCTCCAACGCTGCAGACGTCTACGCCTTTGGGTACGATCTTAGCACATTCTGAAGTACCTTTTCTTTATCATTGGTAGCACAATGTTTTTTCTCTCTGAGACTGCATGAGTTTACAGTTAACTGGCTCTGGGGAATGACCATATTGCTGGTTGCCCCCTTTTAGCACCATTTGGTACGAGCTCCAAGCCAGGGACTGGCCTATCACCAACCAGCCTGTGGAGGCTACCATCTGGCAGGTGGGGAGTGGTGAGGGCATCAAGAAGGTCCTGGCAGAGATCAGCCTGGGAAAGGAGGTCACGGTGAGTGGAGGGGTGAAGCACCTCTGTGTGCCAGATCACATTGTGGTGGAATCATGCAGAGATCTATGCTCATAAAAAAAATAATGTATCCTCGTGGTGCAGGTGAAGATATTTTCTAGGCGAATGCTATGTTTTTACGGGATGACCTTGTTAGAATAGAGGAGACATTAAAGCTGAGTACAGGATACATCTCTGCATTGTGTTGGCACAAACTAAAGACATTAATAGCTCCTGTGTATGTGTGTGCAGGAGATCTTGTCTGCCTGCTGGGCCTATGACCTGAGGGAGCGGCCCACCTTCACCCAGCTGGCTGACATGCTGGAGAAGCTGCCCAAACTCAACCGGAGACTGTCCCACCCTGGACACTTCTGGAAGTCTGCAGAGTACGTATCCTAGAGGTGGAGGTAGAGGTAGAAGCATAGGAGGAGTATATGTCCTGCCTGCCCTGAGATGCACTCTGACCCCTGACTGGGCTCTGACTCGTCTGGAATGGACTTATGTATAAAAAGACTTATGTTCAACTGAAGGCTTGTAAAGGATGACCCCCAGATTGCTGTGAGGTATTAGGCCCACTGATGTAAAACTAATGGGGACCAGTATGCCTGAGTAGACTCTTGGTAGTAGTTTATGTTCATAATATTCATGAGTCACATTAGCATCTGATGGTCCACTGCAAATACATTGACCCCTGTAATATGAGGGACGGTGATTTCTAAAGGTGAATCGTTTATCATTTAGAAATGAACCATATGTGATGCTAAGGGAATGTTCTTTGTTTTATCTTCTGCTTTCCAAACTCTATCTCCCCCAGGATGTGACTGTGAGTTGAATGCACTTTTGTGTTTAAAGCATTGTTTTGTCCCACCCTTTTCTGGACTATTGCCTGACCTGCTCTGTACCCCTACATCTCCACACCCCTCTCCTCTTCTCATATGTTTGATATACAGTACCTGGTCCAGATTTCTCTCCACCTCTCCTACCATCTCTCTCCTGCTCGTTCTCTGTAACTTCCTCATTCACTACATACTGCATGTCTGTCACTCAAAGGCCCATGGGTGGAGTCTTCTCTCACATGAACCTGTTGTCCAGTAACAGCCACCATCAGTTCAACAACTCTCTGCTAGTGGAACTGACTTGGCTACTGGTCTTCTGTTTGTATTCAAACACACGCTGGCCTCTTCTAACACTATCAGGAATGATACCACAGATGCCCCAACAAAGTCTGCCTGCATAGCATGCCAGAGCTTGAATGGGAAGAGAAGCACTTACCAGCTTGCATGGTGTTTGCCATGGTCTGTTGGGACACTTTGCATGGGCTTGTGAATCCAGAAAAAGCTTTCTGTGAGAAAGCTCATCTGAGTTTTCTGCAATACAGAAATCTGGACCCTTGTTTCATGTTGAAGTATTTACCTGTCTACTCTACTGCACCGGTCTTATTCTCTCTTAATGTTACACCTGTTAGCATAGTTTCACCAACAGTCTCTAACCTCCCATGTTTTCCTTTGTTCTCTCTCTCTGTGTTTTCTGTCTTCCTAATATAGGTTGTAGCCGTCACTATGAAATATAAGCAATGCAAAACGTACAAAGCCTGGGTCTGCCTTGCAGGCTCCTGAAATCCTTGACTCTTAGGATTGATCAAAACATTGACTCTGCCTGATACAGACACTGCTTCCACTAACCCACAGCCTGATCTTCCATGTCTATTAAACTGTAGTGTTTGGTTGTATGGGAGTGAAGGGTGCTGGACTGAGGTAGTGCTTCGCTACCTCCCCTCAACTTTCCTTCCTTCATCTCAAAACTTCTTGCCTTCATTTTTATTTTATTTATTTTTTGCTTTTTGGACTATCTGAGACTTGTGACTAACTGGTTTATGGTGTCTGTGATAAGGCTGACTGGTGTGCTGTGGCCTGTGGCTGACGGCTGCTCTGCTGTGTTCTGCTCCGTCTGCAGCCTGCCCTGCTCTCTCTCCTCTCTGTGCTGCTGTGATGTGGTTCTTCCTGCTGGGGGCTCCCAGACGACGCGGCCCAGAAACCCTCCGTGGGCCAAAACAATGGTTTTAACTCCTATCACAAATGTACCTCTGCATTCACTCCCTCCTCTTTTCTCATTGTGGTCTTGATGCTTCAGGCTGCTTGAGTGATGTAATCCAACTGCCTCTTGATTCTTACCCCTCAGCTCTCTGCAGTTATTTGATGGCATGCGCTGTGACACTGTCATTGTGCTGGCCCATGTCTGCCTTCTGGTCACTCGCTACCTGTACACATTATTTCAACAGGAGAAAAAACTATAAGAAACAAACTATCACCTTTGGTTGTTGGTTCCTATTTAAAGTAATCATTTTTGTAGTGTTTCTTATTTTGTTCCATGAAATTTGAAAGCACAAAGGTCTCAGGAGTTGGGAGAGCATGATTTAATTGACTCTTGTCTCCATGTTGCTTGTTTGAGTAGAATCTGATGAAACCATACATTTGAAAACGGCTCAGTGCATGAATGACGAATGAATATGTTGACAGTTCACAGGTGTCAGCATGCAATGGGACCTTCCTCTCATCATCTCACTACCCACTGGAAATGGAATTATGTTGGTTATTTATGACTGAAGGTATGTGATGATGAAGTGAGTGCCCTGATTATTAAAAGGCATAAGAGGGCGCCACAGAGAAGAAAGAGATGCCTTCTATCAGCCTGTGAGTGGTGTAGAGGTAGACCATTCAAGTAGTTTAGTAGAGTCATTTACAGTGCAAAAATAATAGAACAAGAGCCTGGCGCAAAAGTATCCGATAATTTACTCCTTAAACATGACCTTTTGTGCGTGCTTGTGTGTATTATGTTTGTGATTGCTTGCCTCAGTTGGTGTGAGTGTATTGTATTGGAACATGCAGGGTTGATTTAGTGAAAAACTGCAGTAAATGTTATTGACGATATCAGTGCTATCTAAGATAGACATGTATATACATTATTTAATGTACAGCTAATTAACACAATTATTGTAATATTTGTACAAACATTTTATATGTACTATACATCATTGCATTTTTAAATAGGTACTGCCCCCCCTATTACAGATGTATATATCTTTATATTTTTTCATGTACAAAATACTGTAAAAATACTGTACATTTTTTTTGAATGTTTTTTATGTCATGTAAAAATTCATATTTTTGTATTGCATGTGGCTACCATTCTGTAAACACAGTTTCTGTTTTCATCATTGAAAGAAAATAAAATGAAGCTTGTCATGTGAAAATGTATGTTTGAGCTGAATTTAATAAAGTATTTTAGTTATGCAATGGACAGTTATATTTACAGTTAGTTTTCACCAAATATATTTAGAACTACTCCCTTTCTCTGTGGTATCACTGGTAACTTGATCTGTGCCCTTGGTGTGATATGGTAATCATTAACACAAGATATGATGGAGTAAGGACATTAGGCCATAAAAACTCATATCTACTGATTCACTTATCTGCACACTAGTGTAGTATGTTTCATTCAAATGACTTTTTATTTGGTGTGTATTCGTGGTTTAGTTTATGTAGCCACTTCCCAATTCATCAAGTCATCAATTCATCAATCATTGTTTATGTTTAAATAGTATAGAGAATACATTATTATTATTATAAATAACAGACACCATAGATATACTGTATGTTTGAGGGCACATGCAAAATTAGATATAAATGTAATCGGTATGATGAGGTAACACCCAGTGAGAGGCACTTGGATAGCCATGTATGCTGTTTAATTTCCTTTACTATTCACTACAAAATACCGCTGATGCTAGTGACTTAGTGAAAGTAATAAATTAATGGACACAAGAAAACTAAACCATTTAAACATGGTAGGTTAATTGTGATCAGTCAGCGAAGTCATAGGCCACTTGGTGTAAAAGGTGTGCTACATTTTCGTTGCTCTCTTATCTAAGAGTCACAGTTTTCGATTGTGTGTGGAGGGAGGCATTTATGAGAAACGAAACTTACGGTGCACTGTGGAGAAATCGCTCCGCCATTTCCTATTTGCTATTCTAATAGTTTGCCTAATTCCAGTTTATTGACAAAGAAGGCAAGGCTAGTGTAGAGAATCATTGTACCATCCCTGTGAAATATATTTTCTGTAGCCAAAAATATTGTATTTTCAGCAGTTTGAAGCTGGTAAAATACACAAAAACAGGAAGCATAACAGCATAACAGATCTACCGCTTCTTAGACTTGCTTTCAATTAGAGAGACAGATCTATAAATTACATTTCTATGTGAATTTGGTCGGGTCGCCCAAAAGGTGACATTGCAGCTTTACTGAAGAGAACCACATCACGTCTACGTGCTGCTTTGAACAGACAGATCAGAGCAACATTGAAGCATGACTTTTCAGCAACCCTTCTTCAATCCGGTAAGAATTCTACTTTGATATTATTCACATCATTTATTTCATCAGGCCCCGTTATATGTGATGTTCTGGTGTCATTTTGTTACATATTTTTGGTGTAATTTTTCCATTTTCTTTTGAAAAAGGTGTATTGTATGGTGGTCATACTGCAAATGAACTTTCAGCTTTGAATCACTCCCATATTGTGGTGATTAAAACCGAAATGAATATAGAGAACTGTTGTTTCCAATCAACCAAAATGTTGTAATTAATGTTGTTGTATTGTACTGGAACAAATTACAACAAATTATTGTGGTGACAAAATCCTGCAAGAGTTTCCTGTAGGAAAACAAGTTGTCCAATAGGATTCTGATAGAGATAACACAAAATTCTATAGGGTTGCGAGAGTTTTATATGATCCAATAGGATTATTTTTGACGTTTCCAATAGGAAAAAATAGTCCAATAGGATTCAGATAGGATTCTGATAGAGGTGTCACAAAATCCGATAGGATTCTATTGGAAATTAATCCTAAAGGATTTTTTAACTAGGAAAGAAAAGAAGAAAGGAAACCATAACCTTTTAGATTGTTATTAGAAAATGCTTGATGTGGCCAGTGTGAGTGCTTAACGTTTCAAAGTCTCTATTTGCCATGTCCCTAGCTTGCCTGGCTCTTAACAGATGGTGAACAAGACTAGCTACCCAGCCCTGGTCACATGTTGTTTTGTGCTCTGTGTCCCTAGAGAGTGCCGTTCACTGGCTGTATCCAGGGAGCTCTGCATGAGGGGAAGACCATCACTGTGACAGGGAGAGTCCTGCCAGGAGCCCAGAGGTAGAGCTACCTAGAGACACACTACTTTAGCACAGTCTTGTCACTCACTATAAGCACAGAAGGGATCTTGTTTAACCTAATCATTGAATGCAACGTTTACATTTTAGCAGACTCTCTTATCCAGAGCAACTTACAGTAGTGAGTGCATACATCTTCATATTTTTTTCATACTAGTCCCCCATGGGAATCGAACCCACTACCCTGGTGTTGCATGTACTACCAACTGAGCCACACAGGACAGAACATGATTGTGTAGGCCATAATTGTACATCAAAATATAATATGCCCCTTCCTTTTGTCCGTATAGGTTTCATGTGAATTTGCAATGTGGCTCAAGAGGAAATCCTGACATAGCCCTCCACTTCAACCCCCGATATGACAGCTTCCTAGACGTTGTGATCTGCAACACCATGCAGCACTCCAAGTGGGGTTCAGAGGAGCGTGAATACTTTGCACCCATGACCCGGGGGGCCAACTTTACCCTCATGTTCCTGGTCAACAAAGATTCATATTCGGTCAGGAGATTTTTATTGCTGATGCTTAGGCTACAAAAATTTTTGAATGTGGACTTATTGAATTAACCTTATCTCTAGAGCAGTTTTTTTTACTCTTGACTTATTGAATGAACCTAATCTCTAGAGAAGTCTTTTGACTGTGGACTTATTTGTGAAATTGTACATTTTTATTTGGATCCCCATTACCTAACGCCGTAATGTTAGCTAATCTCCCTGGGGTCCAACACCAATTAATAAGACATTACAAACAATGACAAATTAAGACTTTACAAACATTTAACAAGTAGACAATACAGACAATTAAAATATCTGACAGGAAACACATTTAACATTCAGGTGATGCTTTCTATTTCCTGTCCAGTCATATGGTCTATCACAGATTCTGATGCGTTTCAATAATATTCATACTGATAGAGCAAATGAAGAGCTAATCTGGCAGCCCTGTTTTGAGCCATTTTGAGCTTTTTTTATATCTTTCTTTGCGTGTGATAGGACCAGGTATTGTGTGTTACGACCAGGGATTGACCATATAACTGGACAGTACTCTAAGTGTGATAGGACCAGGGATTGACCTGATTCAGAGTGCTAGATGTTACATACTCTGAACATGTTCTAGTAACAGCAATTCCCCTACCCGTAATAACAATATAATCTATGTGTTCTGACCATGATAAACCTGCGTCCAACATGACGCCTGTAGTTTTTTTTTTCTCACTTGCGTTCTATTCATCGACAAATTCAATTGGGGATCATCAGCAAGCATATATCTTGAAACAAATACAATACACTTAGTTTTAGAAACATTCAACACCAATTTGTACATATCAACCCATTCTTAGTTCAGAACTCAGTACATCTGTTAGCTCATTACATTCTGATGCTGTGCTATACATTGTAGAGTCATCAGCATACATTACCACTCTTGCTTTGTTCATCACCGAAGATAAATCATTAGTAAAGATAGAGTAGATAAGGGGGCCTTGACAGCGTCCTTGAGGAACACCACAGTGTTTATCTTTAGTGTTTGAAAGGCTACCATTAAATAACACTTTTTGCCATCTCATGGATAGATATCTTTCCATCTACGATAGAGCTGCAAACTTAAAACCATAACATTTGTGTTTAGCTAGTAACAGTTCATGATCAATTACATCAAAAGCAGCACTGAAATCTAGCAACACTGCACCAACTAACTTCCTGTCAACCATATTCTTTAACCAATCATCTGTCATTTTTGCTAAGGCCGTACCCGTAGAATGAAATAAAATGAAACTTTATTTGCCACATGCACCAAATACAGCAAGTGTAGACTTTACCGTGAAATGCTTACTACAAGCCCTTAACCAACAGTGCAGTTCAAGAAGAAGAAAAATATTTACCAAGTAGGCTAAAATAAAAAGTAATAATAAAATGTAGCACAATAAGAATAACGAGGCTATTTACAGGGGGAACCGTTACCGAGTCAGTGTGCAGGGGTACAGGGGCTAGTTGAGGTAATCTGTACATGTAGGTGGGGGCAAAGTGACTATGCATAGGTAACAAACAAGCAGTGAGTAGCAGCAGTGTACAGGGGGGGTCAATGTAAATTGTCCAGTGGTGATTTTTAAGAATTGTTCAGCCGTCTTATGGTTTGGGGGTAGAAGCTGTTGAGGAGTCTTTTGTTCCTAGACTTGGCGCTCCCGTATCACTTGCCGTGCGGTAGCAGAGAAAACAGTCTATAACTTGGGTGACTGGAGTCTCTGACAATTTTATGGGCTTTCCTCTGACACCGCCTATTATATAGGTTTCATGTTTCAAAGGCTTTTCTTGACAATTACATGAAGTTGATGCAAAGAGTCAATATTTGCAGTCTTTTTCAAGACCTCTGCAATCCGCCCTGGCATGCTGTCAATTAACTTCCGGGCCACATCCAGACTGATGGCAGCCCATTCTTGCATAATCAATGCTTGGAGTTTGTCAGAATTTGTGGGTTTTTGTTTGTCCACCCTTGTCTTGAGGATTGACAACAAGTTCTCAATGGGATTAAGGTCTGGGGATTTTCCTGGCCATGGACTCAAAATGTCGATGTTTTTTGATCCCGAGCCACTTAGTTATCACTTTTGCCTTATGGCAAGGTGTTCCATCATGCTGTAAAATGCATTGTTGGTCACCAAACTGTTCCTAGATGGTTGGGAGGATGTATTGGTACCATTCTTTATTCATGGCAGTGTTCTTAGGCAAAATTGTGAGTGAGCCCACTCCCTTGACTGAGAAGCAACCCCACACATGAATGATGTCAGGATGCTTTACTGTTGGCATGACACAGGACTGATGGTAGCGCTCACATCGTCTTCTCCAGACAAGCTTTTTTCCGGATGCCCCAAACAATCGGAAAGGGGATTCATCAGAGAAAATGACTTTACCCCAGTCCTCAGCAGTCCAATCCCTGTACCTTTTGCAGAATATCAGTCTGTCCCTGATGTTTTTCCTGGAGAGAAGTGGCTTCCTTCCTGCCCTTCTGGACACCAGGCCATCCTCCAAAAGTCTTCGCCTCACTGTGCGTGCAGATGCACTCACACCTGCCTGCTGCCATTCCTGAGCAAGCTCTGTACTGGTGGTGCCCCGATCCCGCAGCTGAATCAACTTTAGGAGACGGTCCTGGAGCTTGCTGGACTTTCTTGGCCGCCCTGAAGCTTTCTTCACAACAATTGAACTGCTCTCCTTGAATTTCTTGATAATCCGATAAATTGTTGATTTGGGTGCAATCTTACTGGCAGCAATATCCTTGCCGGTGAAGCCCTTTTTGTTTAAAGCAATGATGACGGTACATGTTTCCTGGCAGTTAACCAAGTTTGACAGAAGAAGAACAATGATTCCAAGCACCACCCTCCTTTTGAAGCTTCCAGTCTGTTATTCAAACTCAATCAGCATGACAGAGTGATCTCCAGCCTTGTCCTCATCAAAACCTGTGTTAATGAGAGAATCACTGACTTCATGTCAGCTGGTCCTTTTGTGGCAGGGCTGAAATACAGTGGAATTTTTTGGGGGGATTCAGTTCACTTGCATGACGAAGAGGGACTTTGCAATTAAATGCAAATCATCTGATCACTCTTCATAACATTCTGGAGTATATGCAAATTGCCATCATACAAACTGAGGCAGCAGACTTTGTGAAAATTATTATTTGTGTCATTCTCAAAACTTTTGGCCACGACTGTAGGTATTACAGACTCGGTCAGGGAGAGGTTGAAAATGTCAGTGAAGACACTTGACAGTTGGTCCGCGCATGCTTTGAGTACACGTCCTGCTAATCAGTTTTGCCCAGCTTGAGCGTCAGAGCCGGTGTAGTAGGATTCAATCTTAATCCTGTATTGATGCTTTAAAGCATCTGAGGATTTCTTATAAGCGTCTGGATTAGTCTCCCGCTCCTTGAAAGCGGCAGCTCTAGCCTTTAGCTCAATGCAGATGTTGCTTGTAATCCATGGCTTCTGGTTGGGATATGTACGTACAGTCGCTGTGGGGACGACATCATCGATGCACTTATTGATGAAGCTGATGACTGAGGTGGTGTATTCCTCAATGCCATTGGATGAATCCCAGAACATATTCCAGTCTGTGCTAGCAAAACAGTCCTGTAGTGTAGCATCCGCGTCATCTGACCAGTTCTGTATTGCGCGAGTCACTGGTACTACCTGCTTTAGGTTTTCCTTGTAAGCGGGAATCAGGAGGATATAATTGTGGTCAGATTTGCCAAATTGAGGGCGGGGGAGAGCTTTGTATGCATCTCTGTGTGTGGAGTAAAGGTGGTCTAGGATTTTTGGTAAAACGGATTTAGGTTTGCCTGCATTCAAGTCTGACTGCAGGAAAGGGGCCACTAGGAGAGCCGCTTCTGGGTTAGCATTTTCTCCTTTGCTTATGACCTTATAGAATTGGTTGAGAGCGGTCTTAGTGCTAGCTTTGCATTGTGGTGGTAAATAGACGGCTACAAAGAATGCCCTTCTTTGTATGCATGCTGGAAAACCGTTATCAGACCATTACATGAGAAATAATCCTTGATTTGTACAGATACCATTTTTTGCAATAATTTACTTAACACAGGCAGCAAGCTTATAGAACGACTATTAGGACCAGATTTTTTTTATCCTTAGGTAGTGGAATAACCTTTGACTCTTTCCAGACTTCTGGACACACCCCATACATCAAGCACTTAATAAAAATATGAGAGATTGGGGTAGATATTTGGTTAGCTGTAAGTAAGCAATTTGGTGTCAAGATTATCTGTACCTTGGTGACTTATCCGAAAGAGACAACAGCATCCTTTCTACCTCTTCCCTTTCTACTTGGTGAAATTCGAACATGCATTGCCTCTCCTTCATGATACAATCTTTTATAAGGGTATATGACATGGAGTCATCAGTTGGAATCATAGCGTTCCTATTGAATTGAACATTTTCTCTAGAGCAGTTTTTTTGACTGTGGATTTATTACATTTCTCTAGAGCATAAAGTATCATAACTATTCACTTATTTATTATTTTTCCTCCATGTGTCATTGGTTTCCCACTGGAGCCACCCATACTGTACGTAAAATGTACTGTATGCATGCATAACTGTAAGTCGCTTTGGATAAAAGCGTCTGCTAAATGGCATATATTATATATCATTTTTTGTCTCTCCTAAATCCTGTTTTATCCCAGATTATTGTGAATGGTGCCCTCTTCATGGAGTACCTGCACCGGCTCTCGTTCTCCAGAGTGGACACCATCTCTGTGGATGGGGGAGTGGAAGTCCAGTCTATTGCCTTCTCCAACCCTGCAGTCACCGTGAGTATCTGACAGGTCCTCCTCATGGGAGAATATAGTTCATTTTCGTGTTCAGTTGGATCAGCTTTGAGCAAGCAACTGGACAGATTTGCTCATCTTAATCAGTTGTCTGGAATGTGGTTGCAGTGGTCATGGTCAGGTGGTGTAATGATTGTAAAAGGATGTTTTAGACATATTTTTGGCGTCCAGAAAAACGGAGTTCCCCCAGTTCCCTTTACTGCAGTCAAATGACCTAGTGGCCTCATGGGTGGAATGCTATTCATATTTTTCATAATTTTATAATGAATTTAAAAAATAAAAATAAAGCCCATGTAGACTTTGGATGGTCTGCTAGAGGAGATCAGGCTTGCAGATTCAGTGCCTCTATTTAAATCCATGTTGAAGACACACTTATATAAAGATCTTTTAATGTTTGATTTTAATTAGCTATCTTTTTTTCATTGTCGTTCTTCCAGTCTTTATTTCTTTGTTAGTACTTATATTTTATGATGTGAAGCACTTTGGTACCTGTATTGAAACGTGCTATACAGATTAAGTTATTATCAATATTCAGACTTGCATGTGCTGACTAAGAGAGTCTGTTCATATCCTATACATAGAAATTAAATGTTATGTCCTGTCTTTTCTCCAGTCACCTCCTCCCCAACCAGGATATCCTGGCCATCCACACAGTGTGAGTATTCTTATATGACAGACTCATGAACAGGATTCTTAGTTATACAAGTTAAAAACATATTATATTTGGAGTTATTTCAAGAATAAGGTCTGGAAACACTTATAATTAGTAATAAACCCAGTACTACATATCTGGCTTCACAAAACAGTAGCATAGGCCATAATCCAAGATGGACAATTTATTTACAGGGTCAACGAAACCGAAATAGATCTCGTCAAAGCAAACCTGGCCCCAAAACTCCTCCTCAATGGTGTAATGCCACACAGGTAGATTCTACCATGCTGGGTTGACAGCTCATTTAGTGTATTTAACTATTTTTCTGGTGGTGGTTGTTTTAGTAAGGTGACTGCATTTCATTCCATTCAATCAACGTTAGCTTTGAGGGTAGATTTAGCTTGCTTTCCTTGTTAAGATTGATATATATTTGACAACTGTTTGTCTGTTTTATAGGCTTTATCAGCTGCAGGATTTCTTCAGGTCAGTTGCATTCCAATGAATCAACTTTTCAAGGTTTAAAATGTATAGATAGAGGCCAATATTAGGAATTGCATTGAAGTTTGATACATCTTTATCTATATAAATGAATGTTAAGAAAATTAAGTTCTGACAAGCTTAAAGTGTTTTTTTTGGTAGAGACTGTGGTGATGCATAATGTTTATTTTATAGGCACCCCCTCCATACACTGCCCAGCCTCCATACACCCCCAAGCCGTCCTTTGTAAGCACCCCTTCTTTAAACTACAGACTAATTGCAGACTGCATAATTACATTAATTTCTGTATCGAAACAGATTATTGGGTTGACATGGTGATGGATCCTTTGTCCTCAGGTTGTGCCGTATAAAAACATAATGGCGGGTGGACTTTACCCAGGCAGAAACATCACCATCCAGGGTGTGGTCAACCACAACGCTGATAAGTAAGCAACTTACTCAATTTGAGCACATCTTACATAATGCATTTGCTTCACCTGCTATGGGTCAGAGTTGGTACTATGAATTGTATACCTGTACATTACAGACAATACAAATTAATAGTAAGGAAAAGGTCCTCGTTTGATTAGCCTTTCACACTCCAAATAATTTATTTCACGATTGTGTAACACTCACCAGCAGAGTCCAGAAAAGTTCTCCCTCTCTGCAAGCAGTACATTACAGAGCTATACAGTATTATGAGCCAGGTTGTTTGGGTCCTGGATGCTGATTGGCAAAAAATGCATTTCAGCCTTGTTTATATCAGACAATATACCACAGGTTTGAGGCAAAAATACTTGTTTACTGTTCTAGCTTATGTTAGTACCCAGTTTATAATAGTAATAAGGCACCTCGGGTTTGTGGTATATGGCCAATATACCATGGCTAAGGGCTGTATCCAGGCACTCTGCTTCGTATCGTGCATAAGAACAGCCCTTAGCCGTGGTATATTTAAGCAAGACCCAAGTAGGTGTGGTATATGGCCAATGTAGGGCTGTTCTTATGCACAACGCAACATGGAGTGCCTGGACACAGCCCTTAGTCGTGGTATATTAGCCGTATACCACAAACCCAGAGGTGCCTTATTGATATTATAAACTGGTTACCTCTGTACACCTTTTCCACCATCTACCACAGAGCATTAGTTTAATGGGTAATCTAACCTGACATTCCTGGTCAAGCCTTATAACCATGATTATGGTTCGCATGGTTCTAGGTTCTGTATCAACCTGCGTTTCAACTCGGGGGTGGCGTTCCACTTCAACCCCAGGTTCAATGAGAACGTTGTAGTTCGTAACAGTCTCCTGAAGGAACAGTGGGGTCCAGAGGAAAGGACAGGTGGCATGCCCTTCTACAGAGGCCAACCTTTTACGGTATAAACTCCATTATAGCTAACTGCATACTGTAGGATGGAACAAGTAAATATATTTTAACAGATATTTGCGTTGTGCATTGACAACAATTTCAGCTGAAATGCATCTGAATGTGTTTTAGTTCAATGATATCGAATGCTTTCCCTTGGATGAGCTCAGCACTCATGTCAGGCCCTGTGTTTCAGGTGATCATCATGTGTGATACCCAATGCTACAGGGTGATGGTGAATGGAGCCCTGATGTTCAGCTACAACCACCGCCACTTCCTTTTCCAGCAGATTGATATTCTGGAGGTGGAGGGGGACGTGAGCCTGTCCGCTGTGCTGGTCTGAGTTACAAACACACTGAGGTCAAAGTTCAGCGATAGTAGGGTCTGATCAGTCAGTGCATTATCTTTCATTATGTGTGAGGAATCATGTCTTATGTGTCTGTGTGTGGCCATTTTCTGTATTGAAAAACTGTGGCATTTTACTGTGTTGCTGATTGCGAGATGTTTTAAATTTCTCTCTTCCATAAACAATTATAGGAAATATTGTCTTCTATTGATCATATTCCAGACAGCCCACATGATGCCTACTGTATGTCTGTGCTCTCTGTCACAACAATGTTTCCACAGCAAATAAACAGCAATATATTGGAACTAAGATGTTGTCATAATTCTACATCACCGCTAGGGGGCAGAGCGGTTCTGGTAAAATTAATAACTTGGCCCTGTTTTAGATTGAAGTGGGAAGGTTCAGATTTTATATTAAAAAATTCTAAGGATTTTCACCAAGTAAATACTGATGACATGAATGGTGTTGTGGATCATTATAATTATATGAAGTGCATTCGAATGACTGTGCACTCAGGGAGTTCCAGGTGGTTAGAAGTAGGCTTGTAGACCGGTTGACAATGCTTTGACTGGGTCTCGGGATGTATGGACTGATACGCACCTACAGATTCACCTCACTTGCTGCTACAAGAAGGCGGTACAGATTCACCTCATTTGCTGCTACAAGAAGGCGGTACAGATTCACCTCACTTGCTGCTACAAGAAGGCTGTACAGATTCACCTCACTTGGTGCTACAAGCAAGGGGTACAGATTCACCTCACTTGGTGCTACAAGCAAGCAGTACAGATTCACCTCACTTGCTGCTACAAGAAGGCGGTACAGATTCACCTCACTTGCTGCTACAAGAAGGCGGTACAGATTCACCTCACTTGCTGCTACAAGAAGGCGGTACAGATTCACCTCACTTGCTGCTACAAGAAGGCTGTACAGATTCACCTCACTTGCTGCTACAAGAAGGCGGTACAGATTCACCTCACTTGATGCTACAAGAAGGCGGTACAGATTAACCTCACTTACTGCTACAAGAAGGCGGTACAGATTCACCTCACTTGCTGCTACAAGAAGGCGGTACAGATTCACCTCACTTGCTGCTACAAGCAAGCGGTACAGATTCACCTCACTTGCTGCTACAAGCAAGCGGTACAGATTCACCTCACTTGGTGCTACAAGCAAGCGGTACAGATTCACCTCACTTGGTGCTACAAGCAAGCGGTACAGATTCACCTCACTTGGTGCTACAAGCAAGCGGTACAGATTCACCTCACTTGATGCTACAAGCAAGCGGTACAGATTAACCTCACTTGCTGCTACAAGAAGGCAGTACAGATTCACCTCACTTGCTGCTACAAGAAGGCTGTACAGATTCACCTCACTTGGTGCTACAAGCAAGCGGTACAGATTCACCTCACTTACTGCTACAAGCAATCTGAAGCCATCAGTTAGGCTTTTGGATATATATTTTTTCTCACTAAGACTGCCTCTTGGCAACCGCTTTCACATGTAGGCCTCCACTTACTGTCCTTGCCATCTTTACTGCCTGCAGTGGCAGCACCAAGCATTTTTCACTGGGGTAGCTTGGTCGTTGTGTAGGGGTGCTTGCAATCTACAGTGTATATGATTGCATATACGCAAAACGTATTTATTGGTGCTAATGGGAGTGTTAGGCCTATTCTTGAGGGGGCTACAGCACCGTTTTGCCTCTCCCTGGTGCCGTCCATGACTACATGATTGTACCAAAATGATGTAGACCAGTGCTGCACAAGCTCGACTTTCTTTCTATGCAAAAAAAGATAACTGTTCAACATTCTTTAGTAATTGAAATTAGTTCATTTTGCAGCAATTCTTTCTGAGGTGGCACAGGGTCAAAGCAGGGCAACTTGACATGTCAACACATTTGAATGGCAAATTTAAGTACATTAGGACTGATATCTTATACACCAGGGTTCCACCAGGGTTTTATTTGGCCCTCCAGAAAAATATTTTTCAAAGGGACTATCTGCTAAGAGATAATTTATAGGTAAGCCGTTTATATAGGCTTACTTAACTATTAACACTGAATTCTTGCCTGAGAGAAAAGGGAAGGGAAGGACAATAATAAATTGTTACATAACAGTTTAGAATACCAGCACATATTGCCAGATGAAGGACTGGAGTCCTATCATATTGTACAAGTTTCAACTGATGTAGGCCTACACTATAAGGGATTGCTAACTTATCTAAACTCAGCAAAAAAAAGAAACGTCCTCTCACTGTCAACTGCGTTTATTTTCAGCAAACTTAACGTGTCAATATTTGTATGAACATAAGATTGTACAACTGAGACATAAACTGAACAGGTTCCACAGACATGTGACTAACATAAATTGAATAATGTGTCCCTGAACAAAGGGGGGGGGGGGTTAAGTCAAAAGTAACAATCAGTATCTGGTGTGGCCACCAGCTGCATTAAGTACTGCAGTGCATCTCCTCCTCAAGGACTGAACCAGGTTGGCCAGTTCTTGCTGTGAGATGTTACCCCACTCTTCACCAAGGCACCTGCAAGTTCTCTGACATTTCTGGGGGGGAATGGCCCTAGCCCTCACCCTCTGATCCAACAGGTCCCAGATGTGCTCAATGAGATTGAGATCCGGGCTCTTTCGCTGGCCAACACTGACATTCCTGTCTTGCAGGAAATCACGCACAGAACGAGCAATATGGCTGGTGGCATTGTCATGCTGGAGTGTCATGTCAGGATAAGCCTGCAGGAAGGATACCACATGAGAGAGGAGGATGTGTTCTCTGTAACGCACAGTGTTGAGATTGCCTGCAGTGACAACAAGCGCAGTCTGATGATGCTTTGACACACCGCCCCAGACCATGACGGACCCTCCACCTCCAAATCGACGCCGCTCCAGAGTATAGGCCTCGGTGTAATGTTCATTCATTTGACGATAAACGCAAATCCAACCATCACCCCTGGTGAGACAAAACTGTGACTCATCAGTGAAAAGCACTTTTTGCCAGTCCTGTCTGGTCCAGCGACGGTGGGTTTGTGCCCATAGGCGACACTGTTGCCAGTGATGTCTGGTGAGGACCTGCCTTACAACAGGCCTACAAGCCCTCAGTCCAGACTCTCTCAATCTTTGCGGACAGTCTGAGCACTGATGGAGGGATTGTGCGTTCCTGGTGTAACTCGGGCAGTTGTTGTTGCCATCCTGTACCTGTCCCGCAGGTGTGATGTTCGGATGTACCGATCCTGTGCAGGTGTTGTTACACGTAGTCTGCCACTGCGAGGATGATCAGCTGTCTGTCCTGTCTCCCTGTAGCTCTGTTTTAGGCGTCTCACAGTACAGACATTGCCATTTATTGCCCTGGCCACATCTGCAGTCCTCATGCCTCCTTGCAGCATGCCTAAGGCACATTCACGCAGATGAGCAGGGAACCTGGGCATCTTCCTTTTGGTATTTTTCAGAGTCAGTAAAAAGGCCTCTTCAGTGTCCTACGTTTATATAACTGTGACCTTAATTGCCTACCGTCTGTAAGCTGTTAGTAGTCTTAACGACCGCTCCACAGGTGCATGTTCATTAATTGTTTATGGTTCATTGAACAAGCATGGGAAACAGTGTTTAAACCCTTTAGTTATTTGGATTTTTACAAATTATCTTTGAAAGACAGGGTCCTGAAAAAGGTTAGCTACAGAGTTTAGCTACTGTTATTATGCATTTTGTTTTAACTGCAAAATATTTATGTCTCTGTTTCTTCTGTATCTAAAATCCTAAGGCAGTGTGACCTCACCAGTTTGTTATCTAAAACCTGTCATTGATGAAAACACACGGCATTGGTCCAATGTCCCGTTTTTTGTATTCATACTGGACGCTGTAAAGATTCTTGCAACGCACGCGCAGTAGCTGCTCCTCAAAACAGCATCAGTGCCTGCTTCATTGAGGTTGTCCTTAGTTACCACAGCCACAAATTCAAAGTGGCTCTATCGTAACAATTCATGAAAACAAAAATTCGCTTTTTGGTCTTAAAGTAAGGTTACGGTTCAGCATACGGTTATCAGTATGGTTAAGGTTAGGCTTACGTTAAAAAACAGGTTTAAAGAAAATAAATTGTAGAAATAGGCGGGGTTTATCCATAATTATGACCTTGTGGCTGTGGTAACTAATGACGACTGTTCATTGAGAAGGAGGATTCAAACTTCCGGTTCTGTCATGGGGATATTGTGGTGTGTCTGATAAAAGAAAGAAAAAATAACCCCATCAACATCGGAATTTGAGGATTAACTGGTTGAAAATAGCAAAGGAATCATTATTTATACGGATAATTCAAGTGGCCCATCGCGGCTCGCACCCGGCCGGCCATGGCGGCGCATAAACCCGTGGAATGGGTTCAGGCCGTAATTAGTAGATTCGACGAGCAGGTAAGAATAACACATCGTATCAGAAATTGTGCCTCTGCTTTTTCCCCAGCAACATCATAGAGGTCGTGGGTTTAGCGACGAGATCATTTAAAGAAAGCTGCACTGTCATGAGTGGTATGTTTTGAGCCGATCTAGAATTTATAGTTCTCCTGCAGAGCCGCATCATCACACAGGAGCAAGTGACAGCGACAGAGAGAGAGAGGACGAAATAACACATGGACCAATTCTGTCCCTAACATTTGAAATAGCATTTAAAATCCCTTTGAATGAAACCACGAGGATGTAGCCTCAATATATAAACAAAGGAATCGACAGAACACGCCTCTTACTGTCAAGAAGGAGGAACTAACTAAATGTTGAATTGGGCAGCGAGCTGCTAGCTTGCGTGGTTATTACTGTAATGCATTCAGCTTCTGCCAATAACACTGTGCTACCTAGCTCGCCACTGCGAGCCTTGTCGCTAGCCAGCTTGTCAACTCGAAGCAAGTGTCCAGTAATTAGTGTGTTCATGTCATTCCCATTAACTAGTAGCCTCACCTTGAACTACAAAGCACTGTTTCTTTATAGCCACTTAGCCACTACAGTAGCTAACTATTACTAAACAAAAATATAAACGCAACAATTTCAAAGATTTTACTGAGTTTCAGTTCGTATAAGGATATCAGTCAATTGAGATAACTGTATTAGGCCCTAATCTATGGATTTCGCATGACTAAGCAGGGGTGCAGCCATGGGTGGGCCCACCTACTTGACAACCAGGCCCACCCACTGGGAAGCTAAGCCCAGCCAATCAGAATTAGTTTCTTCCTACAAAAGGGCTTTATTACAGACACAAATAATCATCAGCAACCCCCTCAGACAATCCCACAGGTGAGGAAGCCGGATGTGGATGTCCTGGGCTGGCGTGGTTACACATGGTCTGCGGTTGTGAAGCTGGATGGACATACTGCCAAATTCTCTAAAATGACATTGGAGGCAGTGTATGGTAGAGAAATGAACATTCAATTCTCTGGTAACAGCTCATTCCTGCAGTCAGCATGTCAATTACGAGCTTCCTCAGAATTTGAGACCTCAGTGGTGTTGTGTGACAATACAGCATATTTTAAAGTGGCTTTTTATTGTCCCCAGCGCAAGGTGCACCTGTGTAATGATCATGCTGTTTAACCAGTTTGTTGATATGCCACACCTGCCAGGTGGATGGATTACCTCGGTATTGGAGGAATGCGCACTAACAGAGATGTGAACATTTGAGAGAAATACGCTTTTTGTGTATGGAACATTTCTGTTATTTTTTTAAATATTTTTTTTCAGATCATGAAACATGGGACCAAAACTTCACATGTTACGTTTATATTTTTGTTCAGTGTAGCTAGTCATATACAGTGTTATTTGAGCTGCGTCCAGTTTGTTTACAGTATGTGTGGATTTATCTATGCAGATTGACAATCAGGTCCCATC
Organism: Oncorhynchus clarkii lewisi; assembly: GCF_045791955.1. Lineage (NCBI taxonomy): Eukaryota > Metazoa > Chordata > Actinopteri > Salmoniformes > Salmonidae > Oncorhynchus > Oncorhynchus clarkii. The sequence goes on from NC_092158.1 coordinate 26,212,329, forward strand.
CATTCATTGCATTGGAAAACATGGGCGATATAATATTTTATAGACCTGCTGTAATCCCCTCACTGATGTCATTGACAAGCACAATTTCACAAATGTCTTCATCCTTGTCGTACCTCAAAGCAGGGCTAGGGGCATTTCCATTGAAAAGGACCCATCATGAGCACCAGCATGTGAAGTTCGTAGGAGCATATAACATTGGGTGTCAAATGAAAGCTACGAGTTTGTATTTTTGGGAAATGAAGGCATAGATACCATCAACCATTTCCCATAATTAGGCATTACTAAAGGCTTAGAAAATATTGACCAGAAAAAAGTCTTAAGAGGCATCAGAAATGCATCAAAACACAATGTTGACATCAAGACCCCTGCCAACCAATATCAACACTTAAGCTTTATATAGCTTTGGAGAAATTGTTTACCTTCTGGAAGTTTAATAAATATTGCCCTGTGCCTTGTAATTCCATTACCAAAACCCCACATCTTTATGATATGTTCTAATGTCTCTCCCTTATAAGGAGGGAGGATAATCAAAGTCCACAGAAGTAACAAGTAATGGTAGACCTAGCAATTAGTTATAGTGATTTTTACTGATATCAATTTTGTTTATGAATTAAGTTATTAGAAATGTAAAAAAAAATCAGTAACGGAATTACTGCAACCGAATTGGCTACAATGGGAAATCATAATAGTCTCAACCCACAGTTGGGTCACCTGCTACTGTCCTCCCTTCCACTACCATACTGTTATGTTGAGCTCATAACTGTTTTCTTTGTCTTTCTGTTGGTCAAACCAAGAGTGTTAAGAGTGTTGAAACAGTTTGGATGACCCCTCCCTCTGTCTGTCTCTCTCCAGTTAATGTCACCTCTCCCAGCTGTTACTGACACCTACACCATGAGCCCCCTGTCTTTTCATTTTCTGTAACCAGCATCCTCACCGGCTGAGCACCCACTGACACCTACACCATGAGCCCCCTGTCTTTTCATTTTATGTAACCAGCATCCTCACCGGCTGAGCACCCACTGACACCTACACCATGAGCCCCCTGTCTTTACATTTTCTGTAACCAGCATCCTCACCCACTGACACTGACACCTACACCATGAGCCCCCTGTCTTCACATTTTCTGTAACCAGCATCCTCACCCACTGACACCTACACCATGAGCCCCCTGTCTTTACATTTTCTGTAACCAGCATCCTCACCCACTGAGAACCCACTGACACCTACACCATGAGCCCCCTGTCTTTTCATTTTCTGTAACCAGCATCCTCACCCACTGAGAACCCACTGACACCTACACCATGAGCCCCCTCCCTGTCTTTTCATTTTCTGTAACCAGCATCCTCACCCACTGAGAACCCACTGACACCGGACATCCAGCGACGTTGAAAAGTAGTTTGGTCAGTCCACCCTGGCCTTGATATTGAAGGGATGATGACATCATCCAATGACATCAGCAACCAATTAGTAAACAATGCCTACTCATAATTGTTTAAAATCACACAATGCTCACCGATATCTTTGGATACACTTATCTTCCTCCATCGTTTTACTACGAAACATAGAAACGCACCATTTTCACATGTGTTGAGGTGGTGCTGGAGACGATGAACATGAAGTAGACATTTAGTTTATATTCCTTTAACGTTCACAGACATAATGGACTGCACCAAATCTGAACCTATCTTCCACAAGTTTGGATAGCACATTACAGTAAAGAAAAGTGTATTACAGTATATTGTGCTGAACTATACTCTACTTTATTGTACTGAACTCTACTGCACTGTTACCGGGTCTACTGCACCGTTACTTGTCCACTTAATGTGGACTAGTTCAATGACCAAAACAGATTTATTTCCAAACTCAAGGTGCCATCTCATAGCTTGACACCCCATTCTTTCTGCAGACACCTTTTGAATCTTAATTCGGAGTAGACATTTAAGAATTGGTAAACGTGGTCGCATAAAAACCTGAGGGAGATTTTACCACAATTCCATTACCAAAATTTGCATCTGCACAGATCTTCCACTTTAATTTGTTTTTGTACATTTTTCAGTATAAATTGTTCAAAGTAGTCCTTTTGCATAGATTTGTATGTTTTGTTAAACTTTGAAATAAATGTTTTTTGTTTGGCATACATTTTGAAGTGAAAAAGCGGAGTCAAATGTAATTCTGTTACCTTGGAATTGCCCCTAGCCTACCTGATGCAGTATCAGTATGGGCTATGGTTGTACTGTAGTAGGCTTACTTATATGCAAAGCAGTAATGTCATTGTGTCACCCTTGCATGTGTTGCTTTTTTCATACAATTGATGTAATCAAATATACAGGCCCAGTCTGTATGATTATGATCGGTAACGTTTGTAGTATGTTGCAGTATAGGCCTAGATGTTATGCCTACATGATCAACCTATGGAATGGGAAATGCCATGTTTTATATGTAAAAAATAAATAAAGGCTAATGAATCCTATCAAATTAATACACTTTGGGGTCTGTTCATTGTTGCAAGAGGAAAGATGACTTGTGGGCATATTGCCATACACTGTTAACATGATTTGTTTACATGTGTATTTTCTATCAAATATCTCTTAAGTGTTAAGCAAGCCCATAAAAAAATTAAAAAAACATTTTTCCTCAATAGCTCAGTGGAGATTAGTAATTGTGGATGTTTAGACTATTGTGGCTTGTTTTGGGTAGGTGGTTAGGCCAGGGCTCACCAACCCTATTCCTGGGGAGCTACTCTCATGTCGGTTTTCGCTCCAACCTCAGCTTATCAACCAGCTAATTATTAGAATCAGGTGCACTAGATTAGGGCTGGAGTGAAAACCTACAGGAAAGTAGCTCTCCAGGAACAGGGTTGGAGAGCCCTGGGTTAGGCCCTACTTACATTTTACATTTGAGTAATTTAGCAAAAGGTAAAAGGTGGAATGCTTTTGACACCTTGTAGAGTCCAGCCCCGACTAATTGAGGCTGTTCTGAGGGCAAAAGAGGGGATGGGTTTCTTAATGTTTTGTAGATTCAGTGTGTGTGTGTGTGAGGGACTGCATGTTTGCTGATGTGAGGAGAATGAGAGCAGGTGGTTCATGTGTTCATTAATCTTATGGCTTGTAGATTTGAAACTGTATCAGACCTAATGCTCCGATACCGCCTGCCCGACCGTAAGGGAGAGAACAGCTTGTGTGTGGGGTCTTTGGTGCTGTGTGCCTTCTTCAGGCACTGTTTTGAGTAGATCTCCTGGATGGGTGGGAGTGTGGTCTCAGTGAGGTACTGGGCTGTATTCACCACCACCTAGAAGGCCTTGCGGTTGTGGACGGAGCAATTCCCGTACCAGGCTGTGATGCAACCGGTCAGGACAATCTCTCGATGGTGCAGCAGTAGTATTTGGAGAGGGGGGCGGGGCAGGACCCGGTTCATCTTATCAGTTCCATCTAAGGTGTTGGTAACCACATCAGGGACGTATTCATATAGTACATAACATGAGGAGGCTAGACCGTATGCAACAGGCCAGATGTCTAGGTTACTGAGACTGTATCACAACACTTAGCTTCTGTGATCCGCTATTATAGTTTTGAAAGTTTCAGTGGTAACATAGTGATTAATAGTCAAATGTCCCGGCTCCCAGTAACCTTTCTCCATCTTCAAGGGTTCAGACTATTCCAAGCCGATAGGCCTGCCTGTCCCTTGTAGCAGAGATTGTGAAGTTGTGCCCCCTTATCCGTTAGCTAACTGTTCTGGCTTGGCAGGCCAAGTGGCTGGGTGTGGCTCATTGCACTTTTGATGAAGTTTTCATGGAGATTAGGCCTAATTTAAATCCACTTTTGACTGTTAAGCCTATTGACAGTGCCACTGAAATTTACTCATTAAAAAGGATTGTGTATGTTGGCTTCTGGTGTGATTGGGACTGCTTTTTAGTCAGAATCAGCTTTGAGATTAGCAGCTCAACCTCAGATATTATAGGTTCGGCTATATCCCCTTTCCTCGAGCTTGACCCATTGAGGTCAAAGCAGAGCATTAGAGATTATTACCCTACAAATAATCTAACCCTCACTAGAGTTCATTCAGACTATCCTTTTCAAAATCCAATGAAAGGTGGAAACTTCCGCCGTGCCACATCCAAGGATATTGTAGTGTGTTTTTGAATAGGAATTGAATAGGATTCCATTTATTTCCCCCATTTGTGTAAACATTAAAGCCTATAATTTATTCTAACAGTGTCTTAAACTAGTGCTTGAATTTATTGTGCTTGAGCTTGTGAAACCTTTTACCTTTTCATTGATAATGTGATGTTGATCCCTGATGCTGCTTACAAGCCCTGAGAGAGAACCTCCGCCACGTGAAGAAGAGCCATGCTTCTTTTAGATGGAATCTTGGATGTTAGGTCATAAATATCTCCATGATTCACAACAATCCCAACCTCCATTTTTTTTTCTGTGCTCGCCTAAATGTTGTTTTTATGTTGGCACTCGGCAAAAACTGAATTACTTAGGCGTTTGTATGTCTTCTGGCGGTACGTCAACAAGAAAAGTGTACTCCTCTCTCCCCTCTTTATGTGCAGTGCCCTGTTGGCTAGTGCCAAAGCACTCCTAAGGAAAGGGATTGACCTTAGAGGAATTGAAGACCGTGCCAGTGAAACAAAGTGGCCCTGTGTCTGTTTGCCTGGTCTGAATATGGATGTCAACCAGTGTATCTGCATGCAGGTTTCTCTGTGTGTGTTTGCAGGGAAGATGCTCAAGTCTCAGGACTCTCATTTTTGTCCCCTCACACATACGCATGTCTCTAATCCAGGAGAGGAGCAGCCCCTCCCTGGCCTGTGTTGGGGGTCAGGGTGTTAGGTCATCTTCCTGCTGTAGGGGGAGGAACCTCTTCAGGACCTGTCGGATGGTTGGGACTGAGAGTGTGTCAACCTCAAAGATCGCCAAACCTTTATTTGTTTAGTTTATAAGAAGCCATAGGCTATACAAAATTGTCAAGTTGGACTTCCTCTGCACTTTGCAGACTAAGTAAATTTGTTTGTATTAGTTGTCCTACTTGTAAACTTGTGTGTCTGTGTGTGTGTCTGGTCGTGCATGCGCAGGTGCGTACAACTGTAGCCCAAAAGGTAGAGACGGAGCATAATGCATGGAGTATAGTCCATAGCGTGTGTCTGTGAGCCCAGCTCAGCACATCCACCCCCTGTGTGTGTAGGACTATATTCTCAGGGAGGGGCCACCCTCCAGGCTTCCCCAGTGCTCTACACTCCTCTCTATCCAACAAGTCTCTTCTGCTGTCCGGTCTGATGAGGGAGGGGAGCGTCTTGTCCTTCTAGCTCTATAATAGCCCATGCCTCTGTACTGCTGTCCCTCACCAAATGGGAAAATTCTTCCAAGAAGTGGGAGAGTCGGGTTGCTTTGAGTGTTTGTGTTTTTTAATGGTGTTTGGGTGTCACATGGAGCTGTGATTTGCTGTTATTAGGCTAGATGGAGCGGAGCCTAGGCAAGGCTGGGTCAGCCTGGGGCCTCAGACCAGCTGATGCACTGTCATCCTGTCTGAGCTGGAGTCGGAGGCAGAGGAGAGCCCAGCCAGCCAGGCTCTCTCAGACACATCCACTGAATGTAGTGTAGCCTACTATACAGTACATCCCCTGCTCAGGATGCAGAGGAGGCTTCACTAGAGGCAGACATGTTGGTCTCTAGAGAAAGAGACTGTGAGATCACTGCTCAAGGAGCGCTGCTAACCAAATGTATTGTTATTCAGTCATGCAGACCTAGAATAGGCTATCTCCTTGAAAACATAGTGATGGACTTATTGACAGGAAATGTATACAGAAGGCCATTCCTGTACTCAATGCTCCTGACAGTATGTTAGGGTTATTTGTATTGGACACGAAGCCAAGTTACCAACTTAGATTCATGTAACAACACCAACAGCCTTACTCTGTCCCTTTTTCCCCTCTATAGCTTCCAGTCAAAGTGGGCCAACAGAACACTCACACCAAAGTCAGCACAGAGCACAACAAGGACTGTCTGATACACATCTCCAAGTACAAGTTCTCACTGGTCATCAGTGGCCTCACGAACATCCTGAAGAATGTGAACAACATGGTGAGTGTGTGTGCTGTATGTGCAAACAATGTCAGTTGAAGCCTATGGAGCCAGGTACAGTGTTGGAGATGTCTCAACCATGTCTCTCTCTCCCCTAGCGAATATTTGGGGAGGCTGCGGAGAAGAACCTGTATCTCTCTCAGCTCATCATCCTGGACACACTGGAGAAGTGCCTTGCTGGGGTGAGGATCATTCCCCATCAAAAACGGAAATGATGGATGCATGTCGCTTGTATATCTCTGACTCTCTTCCTCGCTCACTCTCCTTCGTTCTCCTTTCCTCCCTCTGTTTTTTCCCTGGTTTGTTTCCTTTTCTCCCTGCAAGCTCTCCTAATGCAGCGTTCTGGTTTTTATCAGCAGATCTCCATTAGATATCAGCATAACACAATAGGATGTGGTGGGCTGTCTGTGGTCAAGATGTTTTGTCTCAGTGGGGACAGTGGCCTTTGCTCTGGACTGGATCTGAGCCCTTTCCCCTCCCCACACATGAACTGTGTGTTTGAGTCCTGTCTCTTTCTTTCAGTCTTGGGGAACTCTGTTAGTAGCCAGTAGTCCCCTAGCTCCCTTCTCTCCTCTCCTTAGTAAAGATGTGCTCACTGAAGATTGCTTTTCCAGGTGCTTGCTCATCTTGACTTTGCATTCTGAGCCTCCGATGGGATTGCCCCGAGTTTCCGGACATTTGTATTCATTTTTTTACTACGAGCTTGAGGATGAAGGACAGCTGTTAGGTTCTTCAAGTCATCCTTTTTCTTGACATCTGAATCATTTTTTTCTAACTATTTTTGCCTCGTTGATGTCCTCTTTCAGTAGCCCATGTCCCTGCAAGTTCATTTAAAATTGACATATTACACCCGTACTAGTAATCAGAAAATCCTTCTCTTTTCAATTAAATATTTCACTTAATGATCCACCACTGTCCCCAAGTAGAGCCCTCTCTTTCCCAACTCCCCCAACAGTGTGCTGGTGTAATGACAGGTCCCAGGCCTGCAGTAGAGCGCTCTCTGTCCCCAGTCCCTCCGCAGTGAACAGAAGTAATGACAGGTCCCAGGCCTGCAGTGCAGCAGGTCCAAATCCAGCAGGTAGAATCATTAGTCTGGATAGCTCAGTCCAGAGCCATTATCTCAGCTAGATTTACAGCATTGTTTCAAGGCTGTGAGAGACATCAGAATGCACTGTATCTAAAATATGTGATGTGAAGTTGTAGCCTACCGATTGTGATATCTTCCCTATTGGTAAGGATGTTTTAGACCAAGTATGTTTTATATCTTGATGAATGAGAGGGAATGTGTGTCTTCAGGGATGCACGCCTTGTGACGGGAACTGACCGTTCTCTCTGTGTAGCAGGGTTTTATTCTGGCCTATTCTCCTCTCTGGGCTAATCGGGCAGTGAGGACATTGAAAGGTTTTTCTCATGTTTGACCTCTAACCTTTCCTCTAATCCCTCCCTTCCTGGTCTCTCCTTCCTTCCCTCCATCCCTCAGCAACCGAAGGACTGCATGCGTCTGGATGAGACTATGCTGGTGAAACAGCTGCTGCCAGAGATCTGTCATTTCATCCACACGTACCGTGAGGGCCACCAGCATGCCGCCGAGCTACGTAGCTCCGCCTCCGGGGTCCTCTTCTCCCTCAGCTGCAACAACTTCAATGCCGTGTTCAGCCGCATCTCCACCAGGTGACATTGATCATAAACACCCAGAACTCGAACCCTCAGCCCAAGCTGCTCTGAGAAGCGACAGGCCACAGTAGTAGACCTCAGGCTGTACGTAGAGGGAGGGTTACCTTTAAGAGCAAAGAGGAAAAAAGAAGCTGGAGCTATCATCTACCCCCGATAGATAGAGAAATAAATAGAGGGAGAAAGGGAGTCTGTCAGCAGCCTTCATAAAGAGTATCTTTGTCTGTGTCTTGTGGAGTAATGTTCCACTGTGAAACCAACCCCCAGAAGGACCTGCACAAGACATGGAGGCATACTCACGTGTGTGTGTGTGTGTGTGTGTGTGTGTACCTGTGTGTGTCAGAGCTGAGTGGTTTGGAGTGGGGAGAAAACATCTGTAAATATTAACCACTCGGGTATATTAATTATTTGTTGAAGCTCAGAAAGCACATATTTTGTCTTCCTTCTCCTTGCACTGGTGTACTAGTTGGTTCTGAGGCAGAAGAGAAGAGTGCTGCTCCACTCGTCTGTCAGTTGCAGTCTGCACTTGTTAACCGAGCTGTGTTGTGGTTTTATTGGTCCATGACTGGCAGGCCCAGACTGATGAAGTGGCTGGTTATTAAATCATGAGGACTGAGGAGTTGGTTATGTTATGTGATGTTAAAACAGGGAGAGAGAGTTGACCTCAGCCACTCCCCAGTGTCGCCTCTCGCTCTCTCTTTTTGTCCTCAGCTTTTACCTTGAAAGCATTGCCCATTCATCCAGACTAGCCTATTTGATGTCCTGTTATTACCGGTAGTCAAATGAGACCTAGACTTACCATTTGATTACTGTATCTATTATGATGCTCTACTGCTACTTCTCTACAATTTTGTAATGATGATGTGATTCTATTGAATATGAATATTCGAGGAGATTAAAATAACCATCTTTATTAAATATCCATCTTTGCGGTGTTTCCCCTCAGGTTGCAGGAGCTCACTTTGTGTTCGGAGGACACAGTGGATGTCCATGACATCGAGCTCATCCAGTACATTAATGTGGACTGTGCCAAGCTAAAGAAACTGCTACAAGGTATTTGCATATTCTTATCAGTCTCATTGCTTTATTTTGACCTGCAGCCGTCCCATTTGAAGTTATCCGTTTGATAGAGCCGAAGATGTTCTGTTTCTTTTGAGTTGTGCACCGTTGTTGATGTTCAGCCGTTGACTCACTATTGGTTGTCATCTCCTGCAGAGACGGTGTTTAAATTCAAAGCCCTCAAGAAGCCTGCCCAGCTAAGTGTCATCAACAGCTTAGAGAAGGTGAGTATCTCTCTCTGTCGGCCTCTCTGTCTGCCACTCTGCCTCTCTCTCTGTTTCTCTCTCACGCATCTATCTACAGACTCACTTTCTCCACCTAGTGGTCTCTGGTCCTCATCTCCTGTTGCCCTGCTCCTCCTGCTCTAGTGCAGTCTCTGTTGACTTTCTGTTGCCCTGCTCCTCCTGCTCTAGTGCAGTGTCTGTTGACGTTCTGTTGCCCTGCTCCTCCTGCTCTAGTGCAGTGTCTGTTGACTTTATGCGGAGCTGCTCCTCCTGCTCTAGTGCAGTGTCTGTTGACTTTCTGTTGCCCTGCTCCTCCTGCTCTAGTGCAGTGTCTGTTGACTTTCTGTGGAGCTGCTCCTCCTGCTCTAGTGCAGTGTCTGTTGACTTTCTGTTGCCCTGCTCCTCATGCTCTAGTGCAGTGTCTGTTGACTTTGTGGAGCTGCTCCTCCTGCTCTAGTGCAGTGTCTGTTGAATTTCTGTGGAGCTGCTCCTCCTGCTCTAGTGCAGTGTCTGTTGACTTTCTGTTGCCCTGCTCCTCCTGCTCTAGTGCAGTGTCTGTTGACTTTCTGTGGAGCTGCTCCTCCTGCTCTAGTGCAGTGTCTGTTGACTTTCTGTTGCCCTGCTCCTCCTGCTCTAGTGCAGTGTCTGTTGACTTTCTGTTGCCCTGCTCCTCCTGCTCTAGTGCAGTGTCTGTTGACTTTCTGTTGGCCTGCTCCTCCTGCTCTAGTGCAGTGTCTGTTGACTTTCTGTTGCCCTGCTCCTCCTGCTCTAGTGCAGTGTCTGTTGACTTTCTGTGGAGCTGCTCAGGCATCTGGATACACTTCAGTTACACTAACCGTCTGTGGCTCGCCAGAAGCCCCGGTCTTGAAGCTTGACAATACAATCAGGACGGGAAATATTGTTGCAAGTTGGTGTGTTGTTGATAGTCTTCTTTGCGAGTAGAAGATGGGTACAGTGCTTCCCAGGCAGGTGGTGTGACCCCCTTTTCTCCCCCTCAGGCCTTCTGGAACTGGGTGGAGAACTACCCTGATGAGTTCACCATGCTGTACCAGAGACCACAGACAGACATGGCTGGTGAGGATGCAGTTGCAGTTCTAATGTGATGAATCATACAGTACCTGTCAAAAGTTTGGACACCTACTTATTCAAGGGTTTTTCTTTATTCTTTTCCTATTTTCTACTAGAGGTCGACCGATTTATGATTTTTCAACATCGATACCGATTATTGGAGGACAAAAAAAGACGATACCGATTAATCGGACGATTTTTTAAAATGTATTTGTTATAATGGCAATTACAACAATACTGAATGAACACTTATTTTAACTTAATTTAATACATCAATAAAATCAATTTAGCCTCAAATAAATAATGAAACATATTCAATTTGGTTTAAATAATGCAAAAACAAAGTGTTGGAGAAGAAAGTAAAAGTGCAATATGTGCCATGTAAGAAAGCTAACGTTTAAGTTCCTTGCTCAGAACATAAGAACATATGAAAACTGGTGGTTCCTTTTAACATGAGTCTTCAATATTCCCAGGTAAGAAGTTTAGGTTGTAGTTATTATAGGAATTATAGGACTATTTCTCTCTCTACCATTTGTATTTCATATACCTTTGACTATTGGATGTTCTTATAGGCAGTTTAGTATTGCCAGTGTAACAGTATAGCTTCCGTCCCACTCCTCGCTCCTACCTGGGCTCGAACCAGTAACACAACGACAACAGCCACCCCCGAAGCAGTGTTACCCATGCAGAGCAAGGGGAACAACTACTCCAAGTCTCAGAGCAAGAGACGTTTGAAACGCTGTTAGCGCGCACCCTGCTGACTAGCTAGCCGTGTCACATCACATCGTTACACCAGCCTAATCTCGGGAGTTGATAGGCGTGAAGTCATAAACAGCAGAGCTGCTGGCAAAACGCACAAAGTGCTGTTTGAATTAATGTTTATGAGCCTGCTGGTGCCTTCCATCGCTCAGTCAGACTGCTCTATCAAATCATAGACTTAATTATAACATCATAACACACAGAAATGCGAGCCTTAGGTCATTAATATGGTCGAATCCGGAAACTATCATCTCGAAAACAAGACTTTTATTCTTTCAGTGAAATACGGAACCGTTCCGTATTTTATCTAACAGGTGGCATCCATCAGTCTAAATATTCCTGTTACATTGCACAACCTTCAATGTTATGTCATAATTACGTAAAATTCTGGCAAATTAGTTCGCAATGAGCCAGGCGGCCCAAACTGTTGCATATACCCTGACTCTGCGTGCAGCGAATGCAAGAGAAGTGACACAATTTCACCTGGTTAATATTGCCTGCTAACCTGGATTTCTTTTCGCTAAATATGCAGGTTTAAAAATATATACTTCTGTGTATTGATTTTAAGAAAGGCATTGGTGTTTATGGTTAGGTACACGTTGGAGCAACGACAGTCCTTTTTCGCGAATGCGCACTGCATCGATTATATGCAACGCAGGACACGCTAGATAAACTAGTAATATCATCAACCATGTGTAGTTATAACTAGTGATTATGATTGATTAAGTTTAATGCTAGCTAGCAACTTACCTTGGCTTCTTACTGCATTCGCGTAACAGGCGTGCTCCTCGTGAGGCAGGTGGTTAGAGCGTTGAACTAGTTAACCGTAAGGTTGCAAGATTGAATCCCTGAGCTGACAAGGTAAAAATCTGTCGTTCTGCCCCTGAACAAGGCAGTTAACCCACCGTTCCTAGGCCGTCATTGAAAATAAGAATGTGTTCTTAACTGACTTGCCTAGTTAAATAAAGATTAAATAAAGGTTTAAAAAAATATAAAAAATACAAATTGGCAAAATTGGCGTCCAAAATTACTGATTTCCGATTGTTATGAAAACTTGAGATCGGCCCTAATTAATCGGCCATTCTGATTAATCGGCCGACCTCTATTTTCTACATTGTAGAATAATAGTTAAGAGATCAAAACTATGAAATATCAAAAAAAAGTGTTAAACAAATCTAAATATATTTTGACCGCTTTGCACACTCTTATTCTCTCAACCAGCTTCACTTGGAATGCTTTTCCAACAGTCTTGAAAGAGTTCCCACATATGCTGAGCACTTGTTGACTGCTTTTCCTTCACTCTGCTGTCCAACTTGACCCAAACCATCTCAAATGGGTTGAGGTAGGGTGATTGTGGAGGCCAGGTCATCTGATGCAGCACTCAATCACTTCTTGGTCAAATAGCCCTTACACAGCCTGGAGGTGTGTTGGGTCAATGTCCTATTGAAAAACAAATGATAGTCCCACTAAGCGCAAACCAGATTGGATGGCGCATCGCTGCAGAATGCTGTGGTAGCCATGCTGGTTAAGTGTGCCTTGAATTCTAAGTAAATCACAACAGTTTCACCAGCAAAGCACCATCACACCTTTTCCTCCATGCTTCACAGTGGGAACCACACATACGGAGATCATCCATTCACCTACTCTGCGTCTCAAAAAGACACGGCGGTTGGAACCAAAAATCTCCAATTTGGACTCATCAGACCAAAGGACAGATTTCCACCAGTCTAATGTCCCTTGCTGGTGTTTCTTGGCCCAAGCTAGTCTTCTTATTGGTGTCCTTTAGTAAGTGGTTCCTTTGCAGAAATTCGACCATGAATGCCTGATTGACGCAGTCTCCTCTAAACAGTTGATGTTGAGATGTCTGTTACTTGAACTCTGTGAAACATTTCTTTTTTGGCTGCAATTTCTGAGGCTGGTTAACTCTAATGAACTTATCCTCTGCAGCAGAGGTAACTCGGGGTCTTCCTGTTGTGGTCCTCATGAGAGACAGTTTCATCAAAGCGCTTGATGGTTCTATCCATAATATGGATTTGGTATTTTACCAAATAGGGCTATCTTTTGTATACCACCCCTACCTTGTCACAACACAACTGATTGTCTCAAACGCATTAAGAAGGAAAGAAATTCCTCAAATTCACTTTTAACAAGGCATAACTGTTAATTATAATGCATTCCAGGTGACTACCTCATGAAGCTGGTTGAGAGAATGCAAAGAGTGTGCAAAGCTGTCATCAATGGCTACTTTGAAGAATCTCAAATATAAAATCTATTTTGACTTAACACTTTTTGGTTACTACATGATTCCATATGTATTATTTCATAGTTTTGATGTCTTCACTATTATTCTACAATGTTTAAAATAGTGAAAATAAAGAAAAACCCTTGAATGAGTAGGTGTGTCCAAACCTTTGACTGGTACTGTATGTCTGTTATTGACTGCTGTTGCTTGGTTGTGTCTCTCCCAGACTGTGTGTTATTGACTGTGTTGTTGCTTGGTTGTGTCTCTCCCTGACTGTGTTGTTGCCTGGCCGTGTCTCTCCCAGACTGTGCAGAGAAGCTGTTTGACCTGGTGGACAGTTTTGCTGAGAGTGCCAAGAGGAAGGCAGCCGTGTGGCCACTGCAGATCATCCTCCTCATCCTCTGTCCCGACATCACACAGGACATCTCCAGAGAGACTGTAGAGGACACCAAGGTCAACAAGGTCAGAAACAACCCACCCACGGGTCAGGGCACACACACTAGGGTTCTAATCAGTACACTACTCTTCTCTGTCCCTAACAGAAACTGTTCCTGGAGAACCTGAGGAAGGCCCTGGCCGGCCACGGGGGCAGTAAACAGCTGACTGAGAGTGCTGCCATCGCCTGTGTCAAACTCTGCAAGGCCTCCACCTACATCAACTGGGAGGACCACTCTGTCATCTTCCTCCTGGTGCAGTCCATCGTAGTGGACCTTAAGGTGAGCATCAGCCACAGATGGTCCTCTGATCATCAGTGTTATGGGAAGGTATTATAAACATAGTATCCAGTATTAGTCACCAGTGGTAACCAGTCACAGCTGATGCTATGGACTTTGTTTCTCCCTTCTCCTGTCAGGCCCTGCTCTTCAACCCAACCAAGCCTTTCTCCAGAGGGGCGGGAAGCCAGAACGCAGACGTGGACCTCATGATCGACTGCTTTGTCTCTTGTTTCCGCATCAATCCCCACAACAACCAGCATTTTAAGGTATTTATTCGTGTTTATTAAGGATCCCTGCAGCTACTCTTCCTGGGGTCCAGCAACATTAAGTCAGTTATATATACAGTTTAAAATATTGCATGACATTACATTTCATAACACTTACCCAAAAATTGAGTGTGTTCCTTCAGGCCGCTACTCCACTATCACATATTTACAATACAACATCCATGTGTATATACATGTCTTATCATGTGTGTCTGTGCCTGTGTGTGTTTCTTCACAATCCCTGCTGTTCCATGCGGTGTATTTTTATCTGCTTGCATCAGTTACCTGATGTGAAATAGAGTTCCATGTAGTCATGGCTCTGTGCCATACTGTGCGCCTTCCATAGTCTGTTCTTGGCTTGGGGACTGTGAAGAGACCTTTGGTGGCATGTCTTGTGGGGTATGCATGGGTGTCCAAGCTGTGTGCTAGTAGTTTGAACAGATAGCTCAATGCATTCAGCATGTCAAAACTTCTTTGAAAAACAAGTAGTGATTATGTCAATCTCTCCTCCACTTTGAGCCATGAGAGATTGACATGCATATTATTAATATTAGCTCTCCGTGTACATTTAAGGGCCAATTAACATTTTCCAAGGTTCCTCTTTGTGGCACCTGACCACACGAGAGCCTTTAGGACCTGCCTTGTTGATAGTGTTGTTAAAAAGACAGCAGTGCTTTATTATGGATGGACTTCTCCCCCATCTTAGCTACTGTTGTATCAACATGTTTTGACCATGACAGTTTACAATCCAGGGTTACTCCAAGCAATTTAGTCACCTCAATGTCCACATTATTCATTACAATATTCAGTTGAGGTTTAGGGTTTAGTGAATGATTTGTCACAAATTACAATGCTTTTAGTTTTTGAAATATTTAGGACTAGCTTATTCCTTGCCACCCATTCTGAAACTGACTGCAGCTCTTTGTTAAACAGTGATTTCACTCGCTGTAGAAATTATGTGTATAGTGTTGAGCCCTCCGCATACATAGCTTTACTCAATGGCATGTCATTAGTAAAGATTGAAATAAGTAAGGGGCCTAGACAGCTGCCCAGGGGAATTCCTGATTTTACCCGGATTATGTTGGAGAGGCTTCCATTAAAGAAGACCCTCTGTGTTCTGTTAGACGGGTAACTCTTTCCAGGATCTGTCGCAACCGGGAGACCCATGAGGCGGCGCACAATTGGCCCAGCGTTGTCCGGGTTAGGGGAGGGTTTGGCCGGCAGAGATGTCCTTGTCCCATCACGCTCTAGCGACTCCTGTGGCGGGCCTGGCGCATGCACGCTGACACGGTCGCCAGGTGTACGGTGTTTTCTCCGACACATTGTTGTGGCTGGCTTCAGGGTTAAGCGGGCATTGTTTCAAGAAGCAGTGTGGCTTGGTTGGGTCGTGTTTCAGAGGGCGCATGGCTCTCGACCATCGCCTCGCCCAAGTCCGTATGGGAGTTGCAGCGATGAGACAAGACTGTAACTACCAATTGGATATCATGAAATTGGGGAGAAAAAGGGGTAAAAAATATATATTGGGACAGGTAACTCTTTATCCACAATATAATAGGGGGTGTAAAGCCATAACACATACGTTTTTCCATCAGCAGACTATGATCGATAATGTCAAAAACCGCACTGAGGTCTAACAAAACAGCTCCCACAATCTTTTTAGCATCAATTTCTCTCAGCCAATCAATTATCAGTCATTTGTGTAAGTGCCGTGCTTGTTGAATGTCCTTCCCTATAAGCGTGCTTACAGTAAAATAGAATTGTATCTGGCCAAACACAATTTTTTCCAAAAGTTCACGAACGGTTGGTAACAAGCTGATTGGTTGGCTATTTGAGCGAGTAAAGGGGGGCTTTGCTATTCTTGGGTAACATAATTACTTTTGCTTTCCTCCAGGCACACTCTAGGCTTAGATTGAAGCTATGGCAAATAGAGGAGGGCCAATATCGTCCGTTATTATCCTCAGTAATTTTCCATCCAAGTTGTCAGACCCCGGTGGCTTATTGTTGAAAGACAATGATCGTTTTTTCACTTCTTCCACACTCACTTTACGGAATTCAAAATTACAATGCTTGATTTTCATAATTTGATCAGTTTTACTTGGATGTGTGATGTCGTGTTTGTTGCTGGCATGCCATGCCTAAGTTTGCTAATCTTGCCAATGGAAAATCATTAAAGTAATTGGCAATATCAGTTGGTTTTGTGATGAATGAGCCGTCTGATTCAATGAATGATGGAGCTGAGTTTTGGAGTATAGGTTTTCATAGAAAGGGTTGTTGGTGCACACTTTTTAACCACATACTGGTGTGTTGAAGTAAGGACTCTGTGATCCTTGGTTAATCTCTCTCTTTATTTTTCTCCTCCATTTCAGGTCTGCCTGGCGTCATCCTCCCCTCCCACCTTCCACTTCGTCCTGGTCAACTCCCTACACAGAATCATCACCAATGTAAGTGTGTGTTGTCATGGCCCAACATAGGGTTAAGGGATCAATCAACACACCAAATGCCAATGTCCAGTTCCACTATTCAAAGTATATAAAGTGACCAATGCTGTGTGCACACAGTGCATGTCTAGAATGACCAGTGGTAACCTTATCTGTGGTGACTTTGTGTAGATGATATCACTACTGTATACACTGGGCTGGCTCTATTACCCAGCCATTAGATCGACTACCATCTCACTCTGGATGAGCCATGCAGGGAGAGGAAGTGCTGCAGACACTCATGTGGTTTGTGTGTGTGTGTGTGTGTTTGTGTGTTTCAATAGGAAGTGCCTGAGGGAAGATTTCATACAGAGACCCTTTTATTAGCTCCCCATGTGCCTAGGAGACTGTGTGTGAGGGAGTGAGAGTATAACTGGTCTCTCTCTCACCCCCCTCACGCAAAGCACTTCCTGTCTGTGAGCACAAGTCAGAGGCTGCTTTTGTTCCTGCGTGTCTCTGTCTGTCTGGGTTGGTGGGTGGGTAACAGAGAGTAGGAGAGTACAGCTGCCATCTTTCTCCCCTCCAGGCAAACTGGAGAAGTCCCATCTCTCCACCCTAACAAATCCTACTGGGCTGAAGGCCCCATGTCATTTTCTGAATGAGTTTCGATTGGGATAAGACTCAACACCCACTTACTATTTAACCTACAGGCCCTTGTATTATCCAAGTCTCTTTACAGGATAACGTTTCTGTTTCAAATGTTTTATAATGAAGCCTACAGTAGATTTGTTTAGAGGGTTGAGTTTAACCCTCTGTCCATTCCTTTGCTGCAGTCTCCATTGGACTGGTGGCCTAAGATTGATGCGGTGTACTGCTACTCAGGAGAGCTGAGGATCATGGTTTCTGAGACGCTGGGCCACGTGATGAGGGGCTGCAGTACGCACGCTCCCCTCCGCATGACTCCGGTAAGACACACACACAACAGAACACACACTCTTGGAAACAAAAACATACTCAACAAACCCAAATATTAGCAGTGTGCATGATTCTTTTTTAAATTAATGGGCCATGTTGGGATGAGATGTTTATTCAATGCCAGACTGCAGCGTCTGTGTGTGGTTTTACTGTGGAGAGCAGGAGCTTCACAGCAACGGTAGCAGCAATCCCCCCCCACACAGACACTCTTTCTTCTTTTTTCTCCAAATACAAACTTATACATACAAACGACAAGTTACAGACGCACTCAAGCAACGACTACATCTCCTCTGCCCAGACCCGTATGCTCACACCCCCATCCTTAGTGCAATATTGTTTGCCACTTGGCCTTAAATTGTACCAATTTGTTTTTCGTGGTCGCCCATGCTATTTTAATAATATATCATTCCATTTTTCCATTATGTACATGATGGCGGATTGATTGATTTCCAAGTTTTTAGTATGTTTTTTTCAAGATGAGTGATGTATCGTCCAGCTCATTGGGTATCTCTCTACACCACTATATGCAATGTCATGAAATATGAGGATAGATAGATTAAAAGACAGTTTACATTGCAATACTTCTGACAGCCAACTTTCTTGCTCCGTCCATACATTTTGCACCTCATAGTATTCCCAGAAAGCTAGTAGTTTTACACTTAAGACATGACTCTGCTGTTGTGCTGTAGACTGAGTTTTCTCTCTTTTATAATAAATTGTAAACATTTAGTTTATACTGGATTAAACATACATTTTCGTTAAGTGTAATTTCGTTACTTTTGCGCCAACTTTCCCTCCACTTGTGCTAACATCATTTGGTTCCAATCTTGGTTCCAATAGTTTTTTTTCTTTTTTATAACTCAAATAAGATTAATTCAAGGTTGCTCTGATGTTTCGAAAATATTTATATACTAAACTTTTTGATACACTACATGACCAAAAGTATGTAAACACCTGCTTGTCAAACATCTCATTCCAAAATCCTGGGAATTAATATGGAGTTGGTCCCCCCTTTGCTGCTATAACAGCCTCCACTCACTAGATGTTGGAACATCGCTGCGGGTACTCCAGTCAGCCACAAGAGTATTAGTGAGGTCAGGCACTGATGTTGGGCGGTTAGGCCTGGCTTGCATTCGGCATTCCAATTCATCCCAAAGGTGTTCGATGGGGTTGAGGACAGGGCTCTGTGCAGGCCAGTCAAGTTCTTCCACATTGATCTCAACAAACCATTTCCGTATAGACTTCGATTTGTCCATGGGGGCATTGTTATGCAGAAACAGGAAAGCGCCTTCCATAAACTGTTGCCACAAAGTTGGAAGCATAGAATCGTCTAGAACAGTGGTTCCCACATTTTTTTTATAGTCCTGTACCCCTTCAAACATTCAACCTCCAGCTGCGTACCCCCTCTAGCGTACCCCCTCTCACCTCTTTTTTGTCATCATTGTAAGCCTGCCCCACACACACACACACACGATACATTTATTAAACATAAGCATGAGTGTGAGTTTTTGTCACAACCCGGCTCGTGGGAAGTGACAAAGAGCTCTTATAGGACCAGGGCACAAATAATATAATAATCAATCATTTTGCTCTTTATTTAGGCATCTTACATATAAAACTTTATTTGTTAATTGTGAATAACTCTCTACAGGTTAATGAGAAGGGTGTGCTTGAAAGGATGCACATATCTCTGCAATGTTGGGTTGTATTGGAGAGCGTCTCAGTCTTAAATCATTTTACACACACAGTCTGTGCCTGTATTTAGTTTTCATGCTAGTGAGGGCAGAGAATCCACACATACTGTAGGTATGTGGTTGCAAAGGAAATCAGTGTCTTAACAGCGCGATTTGCCAAGGCAAGAAACTCTGATTGCAGCCCAATCCAGAAATCTGGCAGTGGCTTCTGATTAAATTACATTTTCACAGAACCGCTTGTTGCAATTTCGATGAGGCTCTCTTGTTCATATAGCGGTAAGTGGACTGGAAGCAGGGAATGAATGGGATAACGAATACAGTTGTTTGTTTCATCAGTTTCGGGAAGGTACCTGCGTAATTGCACACCCAACTCACTCCGGTGCTTTGCTATATCACATTTGACATTGTCCGCAAACTTGAGTTCATTTGCACACAAAAAAATCATACAATGATGGAAAAACCTGTGTGTTGTCCAACTTCTTAATCAGCCTCAATTTTGTCCCGCATATTGAATATAAATGGACTGTTTGAAAATGTCAATACATTTTTAGTTGGCGTACCCCTGACAGCATTGCGCGTACCTGCATACCCAGTTTGGGAATTCCTGGTCTAGAATGTCACTGTATGCTGTAGCATTAAGATTCCCCTTCACTAGAACTAAGGGGCCTAGCCTGAACCTTGAAAAACAGCCCCAGACCATTATTCCTCCTCCATCAAACTTTACAGTTGGCTTTATGCATTGGGGCAGGTAGCGTTCTCTGGCATCCACCAAACCTAGAGTTGTCCGTCAGACTGCCAGATGGTGAAGTGTGATTCATCACTGCAGTCGACGAATGGCATTGCGCGTGGTGATCTTAGGCTTGTGTGCTGCTGCTTGGGTATGGAAACCCATTTCAGTTCTTGTGCTGACGTTGCATCCAGAAGCAGTTTGAACTCGGTAATGAGTGTTGCAACCAAGGACAGATTTATAAACGTTATATGCTTCAACACTCGGTGTTCCCGTTCTGAATTTGTGTGGCCTACCACTTCGCGGCTGAGCCGTTGTTGCTCCTAAACGTTTTTCCTTCACAATAACAGCACTTACAGTTGACTTGGGCAGCTCTAGCAGGCCAGAAATTTGACGAACTGACTTGTTGGAAAGGTACCATTGTATGACGGTGCCACGTTGAAAGTCACTGAGCTTTTCAGTACGGGCCATTATACTGCCAATGTTTGTTTATGGAGATTGTATGGCTGTGTGCTCGATTTTATACACCTGTCAGCAACAGGTGTGGCTGAAATAGCCAAATCCACTAATTTGAAAGGATGTCCACATACTTTTGACCATATAGTGTATATGTCACAAGTAAAAGCCTTGTGTTGGGAGTTCATACAATACCATGTCTGGAAGGTTAAAACCACCCTCAGACTTTCCTTTTTATTCTATGAATTTTATTTGCCCACGTTAAGTCTTATTACTGAGTATACTTTTTTAAAGAATGTCTTTGGTGGGGTAGGTGGTATTACAGAAAATAAATAGAAGACCTTTGAGCCATGCCATTCTTATTTATGGAATGCATTTCAATTAACAGGTGTGCCTTGTTAAAGCCATTTGTGGAATTTCTTTCCTTCTTAATGTGTTTGAGCCAATCAGTTGTGTTGTGACAAGGTAGGGGTGGTATACAGACGATAGTCCTTATTTGGTTAAATACCAAATCCATATTATGGCAAGAACAGCTCAAATAATCGAAGATAAATGACAGTCCATCATTACTTTAAGACATGAAGGTCAGTCAATCTGGAAAATTTCAAGAACTTTGAACGTTTCTTCAAGTGCTGTCTCAAAAACCATCAAGCGCTATGATGAAACTGGCTCTCATGAGGACTGCCACAGGAAACAAAGAACCAGAGTTACCTCTGCTGCAGAGGATAAGTTCATTAGAGTTAACAGCACCTCAGATTGCAGCCCAATTAAATGCTTCACAGAGTTCAAGTAACAGACACATCTCAACATCAACTGTTCAGAGGAGACTGTGTGAATCAGGCCTTCATGGTCAAATTGCTGCAAAGAAACCACTACTAAAGGACAACAATAAGAAGAGACTTGCTTGGGCCAAGAATCACGAGCAATGCACATTAGACTTGTGGAAATCTGTCCTTTGGTCTGATGAGTCCAAATTAGAGATTTTTGGTTCCAACCGCCGTGTCTTTTTGAGACGCAGAGTAGGTGAACGGATGATCTCTGCATGTGTGGTTCCCACCTTGAAGCATGGAGGAAAAGGTGTGATGGTACTTTGCTGGTGACACCGTCCTGTGATTTATTTAGAATTCAAGGCACACTTAACCAGCATGGCTACCACAGCATTCTGCAGTGATACGCCATCCCATCTGGTTTGCGCTTAGTCGGACTATCATTTGTTTTTCAACAGGACAATGACCCAACACACCTTTAGGCTGCGTAAGGTCTATTTGACCAAGAAGGAGAGTGATGGAGTGCTGCATCAGATGACCTGACCTCTACAATCACCCGACCTCAACCCAATTGAGATGGTTTGGGATGAGTTGGACCGCAGAGTGAAGGAAAAGCAGCCAACAAGTGCTCAGCATATGTGGGAACTCCTTCAAGACTGTTGGAAAAACATTCCAGGTGATGCCAAGATTATGCAAATCTGTCATCATGGCAACGGATGGCTACTTTGAAGAATCTCAAATATAAAATATATTTTATTTGTTAAACACTTAAAAAAAAAAAAATTGGTCACTACATGATTCCATATGAGCTATTTCATAGTTTTGATATCACTATTATTCTGCAATGTAGAAAATAGAAAAACCCTTGAATGAGTAGGTGTGTCCAAACGTTTCACTGGTACTGTATATAAATCTGATAACTCTCTTGATAACCTTCTTTGATAACCACTCACTTCCCTGTCATTGTGTGTGTGTGTGTGTGTGTGTGTGTGTCATCTTGCTCATATCTGTGTGTTTGGTCTACTCATCTCATGGAAGTGAAGGACGGCAGAGGGAACTCTCTGACATCATTGACTCGGTGGTGCTTCTTCTGCTTATTTTCTCTTTTCATATTGCCCCGTTCTTTCCTTCTCCTCCTCCATTTTCTTTGACCTGGCTGCTGCCGCTCACTCACTCAGATGCCAACCTGTCACAGTCACTGTTTTGCATGGCAGTGGGCGTCTGTTGCTGTAAGTATAACTGCCACCCCTACCACTCCCCACGCTTCCTCCTTCCGACTCCTCTGCAGCTGACCTCTAACCCCTGACCCCACCCTCAGGCTACCACAGATAAGAGAGAGCCCCTGTCGTCCTCCACCTCCTCTGTGCTCTGGTTGAAGTGAGCCTGTGTCCGACTCCTCCCTCCACTCCATCTCATCTGTATGCTAGGCTAGCTCCTGGAGCATGCTTCTCAGTCTGTTAGTGCTGAGCGATTTTTAGTGCTTTTTGAGGTCGTTTCGGTTATTAAAAAATAACCACTGTTTTCGATTTTCGTTAAGATGTAATTCAATATTAAATGCACTATGCATTATGTGGATTGAATGCTGTAACTAAACAGAACAATTAATAAAAGGCCAATGATGTTTGTGACCATGACTGCTTATTAACCATTGTTTATTCACATTACTTTAATAACATATTTCAGTTTGTTTTATTTGATTACTTTATTATTTAGTTCCAAGTCATCTCATCTCTATAGATCTGCTGCCTACACTGTCTGACAAAATCACTATTTTAGTAGTTCTTCAAAGTAAATGAGGCATACTTTTGTTATTGCTGAATACCAATTATCAATCACTTAGATCATGTATTTTCAGGTAGATAACTCACAAAGCAACTGCTCTCTGTCTCGCACGTTCTTCTCTCTTCTCTCCCTCAGTGTCTGCCCCACACAGACCGGACAAATAGGCACGCAATGGATTATGGTCATTGTAGTTAATTACCACTCTTACTATGCTAAACCATGTGGAACATTGGCCTGTTGGAAACTAAACTCTACTAAATCGCCCAGTTCGGGCTTGATCTGATTTATCTCTAGAGAAACTGCACATTGAGCTCACAGAAAAAATCTGAACAAATAGAAGTTAAAGTAATTGAACAGATGTTGGTCAATTAGTTGTTTTAAAAAGAAAAACAACGGACTTGTTGGTTAATTGCTCAGCACTACAGCCTGTTGAGGCTGAGTCCTACTTGCACACTCACTAATACTTTGGATTGTTCATCACCTTTATTTGAACTCCTAAATGGAGGATTTTAATATAATCACAGTGTTGATATGCCTTCAAACTAGGTTCTATGGATGGCTACTTGGTTGTGTTTATCACCTGTGAACGGATGAGAGGCCTATAGAATATTTTGGTGCATAGTTGAATATTTCCTTCAAACACCACTAGAATGCTATTTCCTCATCCATAATTCCTGTTTGCAGTGTCCTGGTGTTTGTGTGTGGGCCTGCCCATGATGGTTTAGGCATGGCTCCTGTCTGTTTGTCCACCTCCTGTTTCATGGCCCACCAATGAAGGGCACTTATGAAACAGTGTCTCTCTCTCTCGCGCCCCCTGTTTGACCCCTGATTCCTTCTCTCCTGGTGGCTCTCCTGATCCCTGTGCGCTGGGTCACTGTTGCTCGGAGGGTGGGAACTTGTTTGTCTGATTACAGTAGAGATACTCTGCATCTGTTTCTCCTTCTCCTCTACTTAATTTTTCCTTGTTTACCTTTCTCTTTTCTATCACTCTCATCTTAAAAGAATGCTCCTGCTAATGGCTAGTCTCTACTGTTCGTTTCCTTCAGAGTCTGACCTTCAAGGAGAAGATGACCAGTCTGAAGTTCAAAGAGAAGACCACAGACCTGGACACGCGTAGCCACAAGTACCTTCTGCTGGCTCTCGTCAAGCTCATCCATGCTGACCCCAAACTCATGCTACATGTTAGTGTTTGCTCTGTTTACTTTAGGACTCCTGGACAGAAATAATGTGTCTTTTGCTGTTTGAGGATGGCCGTGTAACACAGTAGTTGTACTTATCCTTTAATTCTACATTTGTTGTGTTGGATTAAGCGATTTATCGTTGTTAATTCCACTTGCAGGGTTAGAGTTAGACAAATTAGTGTTAGGTTAGAGACTTGTTAAAAGTCTTAGGGCTCAAACACACCAATAGCGCTTGCCTGCCGAAAGTACTTGCAAACCGATGTTACATGTAGAATTGTGCGAAATTGTCAGACGTCAACAGCACACTCAACAATCGGTAGACGAACGGGAGATCCACATTCGGTGTGATGTGTGCCACCCTTTTTAAACTGGTTTGGGATTTGCAAAGACTTTTAGGCAGACTAGACTGGGAAAGCCACTCTTGGCATGTTTGTACATTTGTGTATGTGTGTGTGTGTGTGTGTCAGAACCCGGGTAAGCAGGGTCAGGAGATCCAGAGCAGTACAGCAGAGCTGATCACCGGCTTGGTGCAGCTGGTGCCTCTGGCCAACATGGGAGAGTGTTCACAGGAGGCCATGGAGGTGAGCCCCATCTCTCGTTCTCTCACGCTCCTTTTCTCCATTATGGTTACATTTTGCCACAGTAGCTAAAACATACTCCTTGTGTTCTCTTCCTTTTTATAGGCCCTCTTGGTCCTGCATCAACCTGAGGCCATAGAGCTGTGGAACCCAGATGCTCCCATTGAAACCTTCTGGGACATCAGGTAGCCTCAGCCCTCCTTTTTATCTATATTGTTTTATAGATGTTCTCTTATCTTAGATGCCAGTTAAAATTGAGTGTTCGTTGATGCTGATTGGTTAGCACAGATGGAGGTCACCAGTTTGACTGTGATTGACTGTTGTACCCTACAGTTCCCAGGTGCTCTTCTTCATCTGTAAGAAGCTGGTTGGCCACCAGATGATCAACAGTACAGAGATCCTTAAGTGGCTGAGGGAGATCCTCATCTGTAGGAACAAGTTCCTCCTCAGGAACAAGGTGAGCCACAGTGTTGTGGGTTTTGTAGTCCTTATACCTGTGGGTCTCATCCAGGAGGGCACAAGGTTATAGAAAGTTCAGAATTATATTTAGGCATATTTGTCTTTTTGAGTTAAGCAAAAAGGTAGCTCTAGCATTCAGAACCCCCTCCTGAATGTGACCTTTGTTTCACTATTCTCCAATGTTCTAACCGTTCTGTCCTGTCTTCCTCCCCCAGGAGCGGGCCACGGTGGGCAGCGGCATCCCGATCTGCAGACAGGCCCAGACCAAACTGGAGGTGTGTCTCTACATGTTCCTGTGGAGCCCTGACATGGAGGCCGTTCTGGTGGCCATGTCCTGCTTCAGACACCTCTGTGAGGAGGCTGAGGTTCGCTGTGGAGTGGACGAGGTCCCGGTCCAGACCATCCTGCCCAACTACAACACCTTCATCGAGTTTGCCTCTGTCAGCAACATGATGTCCACAGGTTAGTAGTGAATGAACGCGCTAATGACCTATAACCTGGAGTTGATGGTGCTATGTCTTATGGTGTATAGACAGAGTACCACCTCTAGAGGGCAGTCACAGCATGAGAGCTCAGCAGGTGATGACGTCGGGGCTGTCTGAGAGGCCAAGGCTCCTGTCATGGTGTGTTTGTGTGTTTTCAGGCCGGTTAGCCCTGCAGAAGAGAGTGATGGCTCTGTTGAGGAGGATCGAACATCCTACTGCAGGAAACACAGAAGTGAGAGTGGCCTGCTGCTGTTCATACCCTTATGCTTCAATATGGAGTGATGTTTGTGAAACACGATATTCACATCAACTCAACATTTGCTTTGTTTTATAATCCTCCCCATAGGCATGGGAAGACACACATGCAAAATGGGAGCAGGCGACCAAATTAATCCTCACCCATCCCAAAACTAAGCTAGAGGATGGCCAGGCAAGCAGACATCCAGTAGCCTGTTCTTATGCATTCTCCTTACGCACATCAAAATACACTTCACAAATGAATTGGTTGTGGATTGATGTTGTCCCTCTGTTGCTCCTATCTGTGTCCAGGAGTGGATCAACATGACAGGCTTCCTGTGTGCTCTGGGAGGTGTGTGTCTGCAGCAGCGCAGCGCCCCAGGCCTGGCCACCTACAGCCCCCCCATGGGGCCTCTCAGTGAGAGGAAGGGCTCCATGATCTCCATGGGCTCCTGTGAGGGGAACACGGAGACGCCCCTGGGCCGCTTCCTGGACCGCCTGCTGTCCCTCATGGTTTGCAGCCATGAAAAGGGTGTTCAGATCCGGACCAATGTTAAGGATCTGGTGGGCCTGGAGCTCAGCCCAGCTCTTTACCCCATGCTCTTCAACAAACTGAAGAACAGCATCAGCCGCTTTTTCGACGCACAGGGGCCGGTGAGAGGAACACATACACATGTACAGTGAAAAGGGTTGTACCTGTAAATCCAAAGACACTGTTAACCTGTGTGGTAAAATGTATACTTTTTTTGTATCTGTGTAGGTTCCCATCAATGACACTAACACCCAGTTTGTGGAGCAGACCATCGCCATCATGAAGAACCTACTGGACAATCACACTGAGGGCAGCTCAGAGCACCTGGGACAGGCCAGCATAGAGACCATGATGCTCAACCTGGTCAGGTAAAAGCCTTCGCTCCTCTCCTCCATGGCATGCTTACCCTGGACTATGAGACCGTTGGTGCTGTGAGCACACTGCCCACTCTCATTCTCCCCATGCCCTGTGTTGTGTTGGCAGGTACGTGCGTATCCTGGGCAACATGGTCCATGCCATCCAGATGAAGACCAAGCTGTGTCAGCTGGTGGAGGTGATGATGGAGAGACGAGACGACCTGTCCTTCTGCCAGGAAATGAAGTTCAGGTAAGCGATCGAGACGACCTGGCCTTCTGCCAAGAGACAAAGTTCAGGTGAGAGATCGAGATGACCTGGCCTTCTGCCAAGAGGTAAAGTTCAGGTGAGAATGTCCTTCTGGAGTCTAGACTGTCAGTCAAACATGTTCTGTACTGTCCAGGTTTACTGCAACATATCAACTGATACGTCGTAATACAAAGACCATGACATTGCATTTACATACAGTCAATTAATGTCCATTTGTCCCTGGCAGGAATAAGATGGTGGAGTACTTAACAGACTGGGTTATGGGCACCTCAAACCAGGCGGCTGATGATGATGTCAAGTGTCTTACCAGGTACTGTACTACTAACCCCTCCCCCCTCTTGACTGCATGCCTGGACAAGCTCACTGAGGGGAGTGAGCCTCTAAGTCATACACTCCCCCAGGTTAGGTGCAACATCAGAGATTACATACAATGGTTCCAGACACTACACCACATATATTTTCTCATACCTTATCTCCCCCAAGGAGGGAGTGACTGGCTCACAGACATTGTGGAGACAAGTACGTGGTTCCCCATTAATCCCGCCATCCCTTCAGATGGTTTAGAATAGGTAAAGACACATTCACATATGAAGACAATGTTCTCTCCTGTCCTCTTCTCTTTCTGATATGCTGCATAGCACCAGAGACATGTGAAAGACAAGCCTGACTTCTCCCCTCTCTGGGCTCCAGGTGACTAAGCCCAAGCTGAGGGAGGAAGTGCAACTGCCAACACCAGAGTCCGAAGGGATACATTCTTATAATAAGCATATGCATATAACACATCTTAATTATCTATGTTACCTAACTAATTCCTCACAGTGACCATACGTACATATCCCAACAAGAAGCCATGAATTACAGATGCCCTGCGACAAACCATCAAACAGACAAAGCGTCAATGCAGGACTAAGATCGAATCCTACTACACAGGAGCTGACGCTCGTCAGGATGTGGCAGGGCTTGCAAACTATCACGGATTTACAAAGGGAAACCCAGCAGAGAGCTGTCCAGTGAAGCAAGCCTAGCAGACGAGCTAAATGCCTTTTTAGACTCGCTTCGAGGCAAGCAACACTGAACCATGCATGAGAGCATCGGCTGTTCTGAACGACTGTGTGATCACACTCTCTGTAACTGATGTGAGTAAGACCTTTAAACACATTAACATTCAGACAGATTACCAGGATGCGTAGTCAGAGCATAGGCTGACCATCTGGCAAGTGTCTTCACTGACTTTTTCAACGTCTCCCTGACCCAGTCTGTAATCCCTACATGTCTCAAGCAGAACACCATAGTCACTGTGTCCAAGAACGCCAACGTAACCTGTCTAAATGACTACCGCCCCGTAGCACTCACATCTGTAGCCATGAAATTCTTTGAAAGGCTCACATCAACACCATCATCCCAGAAACCCTGGACCCACTCCAATTTGCGTACCTCCCAAACAGATCCACATATGACACAATCTCTATTGCACTCTACACTGCCCTTTCCCACCTGGACAAAAGGAACACCTACTTGAGAATGCGGTTAATTGACTACAACTCAGTTCAAGTTCAACACCATAGTGCCCCTCAAGCTCATCACTAAGCTAAGGACCCTGGGACTGAACACCTCCCTCTGCAACAGGATCCTGTACTACCTGATGGGCCGCCCCAGGTGGTCAGGTTAGGCAACAATACATTCGCTACACTGAACCTCAACACTGGGTCCCATCAGGGGTGCGTGCTTAGCCCCCTCCTGTACTCCCTGTTCACCCATGACTGCGTGGCCGCCCACGACTCCAATACCATCATCAAGTTTGCCGATGACACGATGATGTTGGACTTGATCGACGATGAGACCACCTATAGGGAGGAGGTCAGAGACCTGGCAGTGTGGTGCCAGAATAACAACCTCCCCCTCAATGTCGGCAAGACAAAGGAGCATCCGACCGCAAGATGCTATGGAGGGTAGTGCATACGGCCCAGTACATAACTGTGGTTGAACTCCAAGCCAAAAGTTAACCGACTAGCTGCCTGTACTAAATTAACCAAATGGCTACCCGGACTATCAGCATTGACCCTTTGACTCTATGCACACACACTGGACACACTACCCACACACTTTCACACTCAATCAGAGATATATATATATATATATATATATATATATATAGATATATACACACACACACGCTGCTGCTACTGTCTATTATCTATCCTGTTGCCTAGTCACTTTACCCCTACCTATACAGTATGTACATATCTACCTCAATTTCCTAGTACCCCTGCACATAGACTCGGTATTGCTACCCCATGTATATAGCCAAGCTATCATTGCTCATTGTGTATTTATTCCTCATGTTACTTTCTTTGTAATTTTTTTATTGTATTCTGCGTCGTTGTGAAGTAAGCATGTCACTGTTACTTCGTAAACAACAGGTTTAGACTTTGAAATGTAAAATGTGATTTGATCTGACCTCTAACCCCTGAACTATGCTTTGTGCTGTGTGATATACAGGGACCTGGACCAGGCCAGTATGGAGGCGGTGGTGTCTCTGCTAGCTGGCCTGCCCCTGCAGCCTGAGGAGGGAGACGGAGTGGAACTGATGGAGGCCAAGTCCCAGCTCTTCCTCAAGTACGTCAGCTATCCTCTCTTTACTCACTCTTACTATTGAAGTTCATTACTTATGCAATGTGTCTTACGTCATAAAATGTTCTAAAAGATAATGAGTAGAATATCTTTCTCCTTCTCCTCCCAGGTACTTCACCCTGTTCATGAACCTGCTGAATGACTGCAGTGAGGTGGAGGATGATGGGCAGCAGGTGGCAGGGAGGAAGAGGGGTATGTCTCGACGTCTGGCCTCCCTCAGACACTGCACCGTACTGGCCATGTCCAACCTTCTCAACGCCAACGTGGACAGTGGCCTCATGCATTCAATTGGTCAGTCTGGAAACCTAACATATCAACTTATCAGGAATGAGGCTTAGGCTCACTCTTTGGTTGGCTGCTTCATGTATAAAGTGCTTAACAGGTGAAATGAGATGTAATAGTGAATGTGGCTTTAATTGGATCTCTGTTGATTACATCTAATTCATCATTAGTCGTTAAAACAATACTTGCCCATGGTCAATGTTATTTCCTCTTGTCACACTTAGATAAGATTACAATACACGTCTCTCTCTTTCTGTGTGTGTAGGTCTGGGCTACCATAAGGACCTGCAGACGCGGGCCACCTTCATGGAGGTGCTGACTAAGATCCTGCAGCAGGGGACAGAGTTTGACACACTGGCAGAGACTGTGCTTGCTGACCGGTTTGAGAGGCTGGTGGAGCTGGTCACCATGATGGGAGACCAGGGAGAGCTGCCTATTGCCATGGCTCTGGCCAACGTAGTGCCCTGCTCCCAATGGGTATGTAGGCTTTTCACCGCCCACTGTCCTTTCTCTGGGACCTGAGATCTTTACATTTATATTACACCTGGGGGTGAAAATGGAATAACATTTAAAGCAAATAGTTTTCACACTGTTTTAGCTTATATTACACCACTGTACCACACTGAGATTGTTGAAGTATGAATATGAATGAATGCGCCAGTGTTGCGTTGATTGTAGGTGTCAGAGTGTGAGCTGTGTCAGTAACAATAATTTTCTCCTGTCAGGATGAGCTGGCGCGGGTGCTGGTGACTCTGTTTGACTCACGCCACCTCCTCTACCAGCTGCTGTGGAACATGTTCTCCAAGGAGGTGGAGCTGGCTGACTCCATGCAGACACTTTTCAGAGGAAACAGTCTGGCCAGTAAAATCATGACCTTCTGCTTTAAGGTACATAACATGACATGAAATTGTGGACAAACCTTTCTACGATGCAAAATACCCCTATCTCTGACAAAGGATATGACACACTACAGTTGAATTCAGAAGTTTACGTACATTTAGATTAGAGTCATTAAAACTTGTTTTCTCCACAAATGTCTTGTTCATAAACAATAGTTTTGGCAAGTTGGTTAGGACATTTACTTTGTGAATGACACAAGTAATTTTTCCAAAAATTGTTTGCAGACAGATTATTTCACTTATAATTCACTGCATCACAATTCCAGTGGGTCCGAAGTTTACATGCACTAAGTTGACTGTGCCTTTAAACAGCTTGGAAAATTCCAGAAAATTATGTCATGTCTCTAGAAGCTTCTGATAGGCTAATTGACATAATTTGAGTGAATTGGCGGTGTACCTGTGGATGTATTTCAAGGCCTACCTTCAAGCTCAGTGCCTCTTTGCTTGACATCATGGGAATATCTAAAGAAATCAGCCAAGACCTCAGAAAATAAATTGTAGACCTCCACAAGTCTGGTTCATCCTTGGGAGCAATTTCCAAATGCCTGAAGGTACCACTTTCATCTGTACAAACAATAGTACGCAAGTATAAACGCCATGAGACCACACGGCCGTCATACCGCTCCGGAAGGAGATGCGTTCTGTCTGCTAGAGATGAACGTACTTTGATGCGAAAAGTGCAACTTAATCCTAGAACAACAGCAAAGGACCTTGTGAAGATGCTGGAGGAAACAGGTACAAAAGCTCCAAAACCGCCATAAGAAAGCCAGACTACGGTTTGCAACTGCACATGGGGACAAAGATTGTAGTTTTTGAAGAAATATCCTCTGGTCTGATGAAACAAAAATAGAACTCTTTGGCCATAATGACCATCTTTATGTTTGGAGGAAAAAGGGGGAGGCTTGCAAGCCGAAGAACACCATCCCAACCGTGAAGCACGGGGGTGGCAGCATCATGTTGTGGGAGTGCTTTGCTGCAGGAGGGACTGGTGCACTTCACAAAATAGATGACATTATGAGGAAGTAAAATGTGGATATACTGAAGCAACATCTCAAGACATCAGTCAGGAAGTTAAAGCTTGGTCACAAATGGGTCTTCCAAATGACCAAGCATACTTCCAAAGTTGTGGCAAAATGACTTATTAAGGACAACAAAGTCACGGTATTGGAGTGGCCATCACAAAGCCCTGACCTCAATCCCATAGAACATTTCTGGGCAGAATTGAAAAAGTGTGTGCGAGCAAGGGAGGCCTACAAACCTGACTCAGTTACTCCAGCTCTGTCAGGAGGAATGGGCCAAAATTCACCCAACTTATTGTGGGAAGCTTGTGGAAGGCTACCCAAAATGGTTGTCCCAAGATAACCAATTTAAAGGCAATGCTACCAAATTCTAATTGAGTGTATTTAAACTTCTGACCCACTGGGAATGTGAGGAAAGAAATAAAAGCTGAAAGAAATCATTCTCTCTACTACTATTCTGACATTTCACCTTCTTAAAATAAAGTGGTGATCCTAACTGACCTAAGACGGGGCATTTTTACAAGTGTTAAATGTCAGGAAATGTGGAAAGCTGAGTTTACATACACCTTAGCCAAATTCATTTAAACTTCCCGACTTCAACTGTGTGTGGTCTTTGGCTTTCAAATAAGCATGGTGCCTGCTTTCTATAATGTTAGTTTTGAGTTTGTGTTTCCACCCCTCTGCTGTTTTCAGGTGTATGGGGCCACATACCTGCAGAAGCTTCTAGAGCCTCTTCTCAGAGGGGTCATCACCGCCCCAGAGTGGCAGCTCATCAGCTTCGAGGTGGACCCCACCAGGTACCCTGACCTCTCAGACACAACACATTCACTCATTCACCCACTTTGTTTTCCAGCTGTACTATTTAAACCAAGGCAGCCCCCTCCCTACCATCTTAGGTGTATTTTTGCAACATGGAAGAAGAATTGTACGGTACATGACCTGTTGCATTGTCCGATGCTCTCTTGCTGTCTCTGGTTTTGACTGGCTGGTTCCATGTCTCCGGCTGCAGGCTGGAGCAGAGTGAGATCCTGGAGGAGAACCAGAGGAACCTGCTGCAGATCACCAACCGCTTCTTCCTGGCCATCATCAACTCCTCCACAGAGTTCCCCCCTCAGCTGCGCAGTGTCTGTCACTGCCTGTTCCAGGTACATATTAGACTGCACACCTCAACTGCCAACTCCAACCCACTCCACAGTCTGTAAACCCCCATCTTAACATACAGGGTTCCATTTATTTGAAGATTTTAACTTTTTCTGCATTTGCCACCATTATGTTTTCACATAATGTCAGGGTGGTTTTTATGAACTAGGTAAATGTACATCAAAAGGTAAGGTTTGCACTTTTGTGCGGTGTCTGTATATGAATGTAGAAGTATTTGTGCAGTGCGTGTTTGTGGTGTGTGTGTTTGCCGTGACCTTTTTTGTGCCCATCTCTGTTCTGTAGGCAACTTGCCACTCTCTACTGAATAAAGCCACAGTTAAAGAGAAAAAGGAAAGCAAAAAAGCAGTAAGTTCAGAGAATGTTCTCCCTGGCCACTGTTGAAAGAAAGGGAAGGTCATTCACCTTCTTGCTGTTCTATCACCTTAAACTACTTTATACTCCTGCCCTCCTTACAATCCTCACCTGAAATCCCACTACTAATACTTTTACTTTCAAATAAGTTCAAATGGATTTTAATGTACGCTCACCACAAACAAACTCTTGGCACTGGTGAAACTGCACTGCTGTTACTGGTTGGTGTTGAAAGGAGTTTGGGGGTCGATGACAACGGGCTCATGTTGCAGATGGTCAAGGAGCACTGGTCAGTTGTGCTGTGCGACTCAGGATCCTGGGATCCACAACGCTTTTTTGAAACCTCTCATGGAATTTGGAACTAAGGGTGTTGGGCAAACACGAGCCACCAGAATAGCATCCAATGCACCTTCGCATAGGTTCTACAACTGTCTGGAACTCTACTGGAGGGAAGCGACACCATTCTTCCATGGTCATTTCCATCATTTGGTGTTTTGTTGTTGTCGGTGGAAAACAATGTCTCAGGCACCGCTGCAGAATCTCCCAGAAGTGTTCAATTAGGTTGAGATCTGGTGACTTGACACATACACATTTGTTTTACTCTCCTTGTGGGAACCAAAAAATGTATTCCTATTCAAAATCCTGTTTTACCGAACCCAGGATTTCCCAAACTCTGTCCTGGTAACCCCAAGGGGTACACTTTCTGTTGTTTGCCCTAGCACTACACAGCTGATTCAAATAACCCACTAATCATCAAGCTTTTATAATTTTGAATCAGCTCTATTGTGCTAGGGCAAAGAACTAAACGTGGTGTTGAAAGGAGTTTGGGGGTCGATGATAACGGGCTCATGTTGCAGATGGTCAAGGAGCTCTTTGGCACATAGTTGTGCTGTGCGACTCAGGATCCTGGGATCCACTCCACTTTTTTGAAAGCTCTCATGGAATGTGTAACTCTTGTGAAGTCCTAAGGCTTTCTCTGAAATTCATTACTAGCTAAGTTTCGCAGTGCAGAAATACCGCCACACCTTCAGTTCTCTATACTGCATTTACCGTATCTGAAATCTGCAGCCTATTGTTGTGCATCCATCCATTATGTCATATTGGCATGATGGTCAAAATTGCTAGCGGTAAATATCCTGTGTTGGTGGCGCTGGGTAAGCTGTGGAGGCCTGGTAATTGGCTGACCTTTCAAAGCACTCTAATACTGCAGGTCATTTAATGACAGCATGTTTTATTCCAGCAGCAATGAAATAAGACTTCATGAGGTTGCATTATCTTACAGCCTAGTAATTCTACTGCTGCAATATCCCTTTTAAAACACACGTGTGTTACAAGTGATACCATTTTCGTATGCGGACATGCAGAGCGTTTGATCAATTTAGGACATTGATTTAATTGAACATCGCCCAGTGTTTTTTCAGAAGCGTACAGTATCACGTCTACCCTAGTAGTTAGGACTGGTCTAAGATTCTCCTCTCCCCCTTTTCAAGATTCCAGGTACCTTGCTTTCCTTTTAATCTCTTAACTCAGTTTTGAAGCGGGCCTAGCGTTGTGAATGTGGTTTGGAGGTGATGATGTGGCCATCTTGTCCTCTAGACTGTGGAATACTTTGTCTCCCTCCCCACTCTCCTCACTGCACTCTTTCTACCCTTCTATCTTCTCCAACCCATGTCCTTGCCTCCTCTCCCTCTCTCTAACAATGTTGTTACCATCCCTCCAACACCCTCACACACAGGTGGTCAGCCAGCGTTTCCCCCAGAACAGCATAGGGGCGGTGGGCAGTGCCATGTTCCTCCGTTTCATCAACCCTGCCATAGTGTCTCCCTATGAGGCAGGCATCCTGGATAAGAAACCTCCTCCCAGGATTGAGAGGGGCCTTAAGCTCATGTCCAAGGTAAGAGGACAGGACACCCAGGCCACATATATACAAAGCTGATATGTCTTAATAATATGCTATATTCTATTTGAGGACCTGGCCTTGTTGTTAATATGGTTTTAATGTTCTTTTACAGATCCAGCAGAGCATTGCCAACCATGTTGTATTCACCAAAGAGGAGCACATGAGGCCTTTTAATGACTTTGTCAAAAGCAACTTTGATGCAGCTAGAAGGTATGATAACAGAATGATATCTTCCCTCTCTGAGAATACATTGATATGTATTGGATGTTTTCACCAGATACTAACTACCCTAGCAGGTGTAGATAAATCTTGTTCCTTTGACCTATGTGTTGTAGGTTTTTCCTGGACATTGCATCAGACTGCCCTGCCAGTGACTCAGTCAACCATAGCCTGTCCTTCATCAGTGATGGCAACGTTCTGGCACTGCACCGGCTGCTGTGGAACAACCAGGAAAAGATAGGACAGTACCTCTCTAGCAACAGGTGAGTGGGCAGAATGGAACATGTATGGCTTAGATGTTATAAGAGATAAGTAACCCAGATCTCTAGAATAAACAACGGCCCATCTCACAGGAGGTTGTGTTTGATACTAATGTAGACCTCTGTACTTTCTGCATGTGGCAGATGTGTGTCAAAGAGTAGATTATTCCTAACGTTGTCGTTCTTCATCAGGGATCATAAAGCAGTGGGAAGACGGCCTTTTGACAAGATGGCCACCCTCCTGGCCTACCTGGGGCCCCCAGAGCACAAACCTGTGGCTGACACCCACTGGTCCAGCCTCAACCTCACCAGCTCCAAGTTCGAGGAGTTTATGACAAGGTACATACATGAAGTTACTATTAATTACATACAGGTAACTGCCCAAATAAAGGAAACGCCAACATAGTGGCTTAATAGAGAATTGGGCCAGAACAGCTTCAATGCACATAGATTCTACATGTGTCTGGAACTCTATTGGTGAGATGTGGCACCGTTCTTCCTTGAGAAATTCCTTAATTTGTTGTTTTGTTGATGGAGGTGTAAAATGTGTCTCAGGCGCCGCTCTAGAATTTCCCATAATTGGGAGAAGATTGGGTTGAGATCTGGTGACTTGAGACACACACATTTGTTTTACTATCCTTGTGGGGACCAAAACACACACACACACACACACACTTTAGTCTCCCTATGCTCCTTTGAGACCCCTCTTTCCAAGTCACTGAGATCTCTTCCAGTCACAGTAGCCAAAATAATGGGCATCTGGGTGTTTTTATACATGGGTAGGCTTTTTATACCCTAAGCATTGGATGTTAATTGCTTAATTTACTCAGGATCCACACCTGTGTGGAAGCACCTGCTTTCAATATACACTGAGTGTACAAACATTAATAACACCATCCTAATATTGCGTTGCTCCCCCCTCCTTTTGCCCTCGGAACTAACAAGGAATTAACAAGTGACATCAATAAGGGATCATAGGTTTAACCTGGATTCACCTGGTCAGTCTGTCATGGAAAGAACAGGTGTTCATAATGTTTTGTACACTCAGTGTACTTTGTATCCCTTTACTCAAGCATTTCCTTTATTTTGGCAGTTACCTGTAGATCTCACAAAGCAGTCTCATAAAACAGGATATGAAAGCATCTGAGGCAGAGGTTGTTTTAGTGGTACTCTGAAAGTATTTCCCTGTCTTGATCCTGCTCCTGCTCCCTCAGACACCAGGTACATGAGAAAGATGAGTTCAAAGCCCTGAAGACCCTCAACATCTTCTACCAGGCTGGCACCTCCAAGAACGGCAACCCTGTCTTCTACTACATCACACGCAGGTGAGGCCTGCAGACTGTCACATTTCAACAGAAAGTCACAGAACGCTGTATTCACTTTATCATGATGCATTTATTCAGAAACATAGTTGTTTTAACATGTGTGCTATATTTTATTTTAGTAGATAACAAAAGATTTTTTAGAAAGTGTCCAAGGAGTACAGGTCATCGTGGTCTTCCTTAGGGTGAGAATATATGTAGTTAAAGAATAGTTGGACATCCCAGATTGAGGGAGTGCATGATGAATATAGCTGCCTTGCTGCCATCAGAGAGTAGCTATCTGCTGCAGGAGAGTGGGGGACAGAGCCAGGAGCATGAGGCCAATCCCCCACAGAGAGGAGAGTGGGGGAGAGGAGTTGGTGCTGCTGTCCGTGGAATTGGTGCTGTTGGCTCCGATCACAGTCCCATGTTGAGCCAGGAAGACAATGGCCATCACAACCATTTGCAGCACACCACTACGAACATGCATTCTCTTTCTGTGGTCAAACTGCCAATGTAGACATAAGACAACCAACATGCCACAGTCACCAGCATGCCAGGTAGAACAGCATTTTTTTACACTCTTTCATTTGTAAATCTAGTACATTTCTCATGAGCTGTTTTCCATATTAAAGCTGTATTCTAGTATTCTAAATAAGTTAACCTTAGTAAACTGATTTGATCGATGAATAGCAGCAAATTGATCTCAATAAACATCTGACCAATTATAACAACAACGGGACCACCAACACCATTCAAAGATCTGCCACTTACCGGATATTATGACGTAAACCTTCTCAGCTTCAGTGGTGATGATTTGTGAAGAGCCAACCGTTTGGGGGGAGGTATTTTATGGCACCTGGCTAATGACATCATTATAGTTGACTGTAGGCATTGGCAACTCACCACAACGGGGGTGGCCGGTGTTTCTGTTTAGCTGTACCCATGGAAAATCACAAAACCGTTTGTTTCCAAGTCTCTAGCTGAGATCTGCCCATCAACATTCTGTCACTCTCTCTCACACGCGGGTGAACACGCACGCACGCACGCAGGCATGCACCACACAAGTATTTGTGGATGTGATTGAGTGATGTAGCCTGCTGTGGTGCCAGTAGGAAACATAAAGGTATGGTGCCACCTGCTGCTGAGTGATAGTCATAGCCTCTAAATTGTTGTGAAAGAATCAATGAGTGTGTGTGTGTGTGTGTGTGTGTGTATATATATATATATATATATATATATATATATATATATATATATATATATATATATATATATATATATATATATATATATATATATATATATATATATGAATGGACAAATCCATCGATCACATGGCACTATTCATTCCTATGTGAAGACTCAATAGCGCTCTCATTGATTAACTCAAGTTGAATTGAAGGACCACCAGGGTGCTGCCAGCTGCCATTAGCAACTAAATTATCCTTCTGTGTGCGATTTTAAAATAATTGCTTCAAAGACCTACATCTGGTGTATTAGAAGCAATTACTGGAACCATGTTTGTCTTCAAAACTTGTTTTATTTACACAAAGATTGACCACGAAGATGACAAATTTTCTGTTCACTATAATGGGGGATCCTGTTTTCTGCTAACAATGCCTGAAGCGCAGAAGGCTGCTGAGGGGAGGACGGCTCATAAAAATGTCCAGAAAGGAGCAAATGGAATGGCATCAAACACCTGGAAACCATGTGTTTGATGTATTTGATACCATTCCACCTATTCCACTCCAGTCATTACCTGCAGTACCATGGTCTGCCTCTAACTCCCGAGGCTCAATGAGAGGGGGCAGTCCTTCTCCCCTGGAAAGAACAGCTAGTTTTCAGCTTTTCTCTCCCCACTCAGACCACCCCCAGACAGTCCTAGCAAAATTCTTGCTTGAGAAATTGCTCTTTGCTAAGAAGCTATTTTTGAACAATTTAATTGAAAACAATCACTCTAAGGTATTTAATTATTATCCAGAAATGATTTGATATTGAGATAAAAACAGCTGCTTTGGACCTTTTTAAGTATTCAAAGTTGATGATGAAAACAGAGTTATGCAGATAGTGAGTACTAAAGTATTTGTTCAGTATCCCAATAATGATACTGGCCATATAGTGGTAGTTGTGTTAGTGTACGTGGATGCTGCCTGTGCATGTCATACAGTATATTGTTATTGATTACAGTAATGCAGAAGACTTTAAGTGTCTTACAGTATTCAAAATGGAAGAAAACAACAAAGTTGGTTTAATGATACTCATTTGTGTGTTTGTGCAGTTGTATGTCCAAAGTCTGACAAGGACATTACTCCAACTTCAGACATTTCCTTCAATTTTCAGAGGACATACCGGGTGTGAGTCAGGAAGAACCACAGGTTCAGTAGGAGTGGGAGTGTAGACCTGGGGCTGGGGGCTGGGCTGGTGTTGCGTACCGGGGAGCCACCCTGGTTAGGCCTCTTGACACTCCTGGTGCGGAGGGTGGCTGTTCTCCTTGTGAT
Organism: Oncorhynchus clarkii lewisi; assembly: GCF_045791955.1. Classification (NCBI taxonomy): domain Eukaryota; kingdom Metazoa; phylum Chordata; class Actinopteri; order Salmoniformes; family Salmonidae; genus Oncorhynchus; species Oncorhynchus clarkii. The sequence continues at coordinate 26,251,852 of NC_092158.1, forward strand.
GGTAGAGGGGTTGTCAGTGGTATAGAAGCTGTCAGTAGTAAATGCAGTGTCTGTTAGGAAGGGGTCGTCTGTGCTTGTCAAGCTGTTGTCTGTGTGGGTCCTGTCAGTGGGCAGGGTGGAAATGGCTAGAGGGGTGGAGGTGAACGGGTGTTGGTCTGTGAAGAGGCCGTGGTCCTCTGATCCACTGGGGCGTCCTGGGGCTTTCCTGCTGTGGAGCTGGGTGTTGAGCAGGGCAGACTCAGACAGGTACCAAGGCCACCTGGTGAGGGCCTCTGGAGGAGGAGGGTGGCTCCACTCCTCCTGAGTACCAGCAGCCAGGGGAGGCTGAGTGTAGGAGGCAAAGTGCCACCCCCCAGTCCTGGCCAGGGGATGCTCTCCACAGACAGAGTGAGTGTGGCAGGGGCAGCCCAGCACGCGGGTGGAGGTGTGCTTGAGCCAGGCCAGCAGGTGGGTGATGTTGGTCTGGTGCTCACAGGCCCAGGGGTTGTCCCCCAGGGAGAGGAGCCGCAGGCTGCCCAGCTGGCTGAAGGCCCTGGGGCCCACAGAGGAGAAGCGGTTGGAGTGCAGGTAGAAGGTGGTCAGCCTGAAAAGCCGTGCCAGAGTGCCAGGCAGCATCTGCACCAGGGAGTTGTGGGAAAGGTCCACGGTCTCCAGGCTGGCAGGCATGTTGGTAGGCACGGTCCAGAAGCGGTTGTGGCTGAGGTTGAGCAGGCGCAGGCTGGTCAGGGTGTTGTTGATGAACACGGCCCGTTCCAGCTTGTTATTGGACAGGTCGAGGACCCGCAGGTTCCACTGGTAGGCTGTGTCGTTCTTGTCCAGCAGGTTGATGCCGTTGGCTGCAATGTGGAGCTCCCACAGGGCTCTGGGCAGAGCGGTGGGCAGGTGGACCAGCCTGTTGTGGGACAGGTCCAGGGTGCGGAGGTGGACAAAGGTACTCAGCTGACCGTCCAGGTCGTGGATGCGGTTGTGAGACAGGTTGAGGGAGTGCAGGTTGTGCTGCAGGCCCAGGGGCAGAGTCCTCAGGCCCCTCCAGGAACAGTCCACCTCCCTGTGGCTGTGGTTACAGGTGCACATTGGGGGGCAGACAGCCAGGGCCTGGAGACCCAGCAGCATCAACAGCCATAGCACGGCCACACAGTGGGGAGGGACGCTGGGGGGCATCAGTAGCACACGCCTTGAAACACAGGGGAAACGCCTGGATAAATGAGTTACAAACATGATAGCAAGCCCACTATTAGCTAGGCTACATATCAAAGCAGTAACATGTATTAGTAAAAGCTTATAGTCCACGTAGGTAGTAGACAAAGAGCACAGTGAATGATATGCAGATTGAGACTATCCTCTCTGCACCAGTAGTGGAGGAGAGGCTGTGTTACTGCAGTGAGCTGTGCTGAACACACTGGAGACAACGGTTAAGATCTCATTCTCTCCCGTTCTGCTCCACCCTCACCCTCTTTCTCCCCCCATGGAGGCTCCCTAACATCTCGTCACAGTGCTGCAGATGTGCCTTCTCCAGCATGATTATGCATACAATAGAGTATGTGAGTAGGGTTTAAACGTTTGGCATTAACCCCTACAGTCAGTCCTATTTATTGAGGAAGGGAGCCTCCCTAGCAACAGACTAGTGGGCAGTGTGATGCTTTGACTACAATGGCTTGTAGTCTGTTTTGAAGAGGATGTTCTGATTGGCTTGGGCTATTAGTCTGTAGAGGATACCTTTTAAAAGATGTTTGTACATCACTAGAGGTGTGATTTTCCCTGCTGTCCCATTTCACTGATGTTAATTAGCCTGTTCGATATATATCCCAATCAGTGAGTGTCAGCTATTGAGCAGGGAGTTGTTCCTACTAGAATGTGGTGAATAGATTGGTTTTGTTAATGACTAAGGAGAGGACTGGGACACCGGCCAGTCCCGCAGCGAGCGGAGTCAGAGAAATGATGCACAGGGAGCAGTGCAAAGATTCAATTACTGTAGCACCATAGTCATGTATGTTTGTGTGTGTGTGCATTGTTGCTTTTTTGTCTTGGATTCCATGGGGGGGGGGTCGTGTGTGTGTGTGTGTGTGAGAGAATAGACACTCACCTTTTCCTCATCTTTGCATTCCAGTCACTTCTCGGCTCTCTATGGTCCTCAGCCCAAGGCTGCTTTCTATCCTCTGTCTCCTAAAACACTGGAGTGGCAGCTGCTTTGCTGAAGAGGGATTTTCTGTTGTTTTTTTGCTCATTCACTGTTTTTAACGCCCTCTTGCTTTTCCTTTCCTAGCTTCTGAGACTGTTCTGTTCACCCTGGTTTTGTCCTTGATCCCTTTTGTTTTCCTCTGAAGGATGGACCATTAAGAGGAAATGTCTCTTAGTCTGCCCTTTTAGGTCCAGTGATGCAGGTAGCATTAAACGGAATAAGCTCCTACTGCTTCAGCATCCACTGCAGGCTCTGCATTAACACTGGGAGAGTGTGTGTGTGTGTTAGGGAGGGAGGGAGTTAGAGGGGAAAGTGGGAGGGGTTTAGGAGAGGAGTAGGGATGCAGTGCAGAGCGGCCCTTAGCTACTGATGGCGGGGGGGGGGGGGGGGGGGGGCTGTTGACTCTAATGTTTCATAATCAGTATCATTCAAAGAAATGTCTTCAATCTCTCTCTCCCCCAACACCATCCTCTTTCCATGTATCTGGATTTAGCTAGGACTGTCAATGAAAATCTACTGACTCAATGCACCACGGAAGGGAATTTATTTTCTGGCACAAAGATGTTCTTCATATTTTGCTATAATAGTTATGTACCCCCTGTACGTATTGCAGTAATGGATAACATTTGATTTTGGTTTGAAATTGTTAGTAGTCAATATTATGCCCTCTTCACCGACAACCCGTTTTAGACTTGACATGCAATACATCCCCACGTTCATCATGTTGTCAGCCATAAGTCGATATATCTGAGAAAGAGGATGGGAACATAAAACGGATCGGTGGCGGTGCAGCAGTTTTGAATGTGGTATTATGCTGCTTTGTTGTAGTTCCCCTTTCTGGTCAGTGAAAACAGGTGGTACTGCCTCACAGACACACTGCTTACTAATGCCCAGCCTCTCTCTCTCCCTCTCTCTGTAATTCATCCACATGCACACTCACATGCAATTAGCTGTCTCTCAGACACACTGTAGCAGAGAAACACTCAGGAAGTGTCCTAATTCTTTATTGTTTCAAAGGCTTGGAAACGGAAGGGCAGATAAAGCTAGAGCAGAAACATTTGAACTCTTCTTTACTGTATCCAAAAGACCAAGGAAGTGATGTTGACTTGTAGGAAAACATTGTGAGAGTGTTTCTGGAAGAGGTTTGTGGCTTAAACAGTTCCTTTAAATTGTCTACTTAAGCCGATACTACAGTTTAGTGCTGGTTGGTTCTGTTTTGTCATTTTGCTGAATTTAGAATGTCTAAAAATGGAGAAGTGAGGGAAATGTAACAAGCAAGCTGTGAGACAACCACTAGATCAAACAGGAGTCATTTCCTCTTATCAGTGACACCGATGATGGCTATACATTTTAACTTATAACTATTTTTGTTACACATACAAATATGAAACAGTCACATGATATTCAACTTCTTGTGGTACATTAATTTGTATAGACATGATCATAATGGTAATTATTTCATAAGTTTTGAATGAGAATGCGAGCATAAAATACAAAACCACACAATCACTCTAAGCAAACATTCAGTGCAAAAGCAAATCTCTTTACAGCATGCCAATAGAAGCTGTTGTATAAAACTGTGCTGTTCCCATGATCAGTATGCAGCTGAGGACAGTTTGACCAGTGGTTTGAGCTTGTTTCTGGTCCAAGGTCAGAGGAGGAGGTCACCATGTGAGAGCCCTCACCCCACCACCACAACAACATCGCTAGAGGCTTGTGATTGGGGAGAGACTGCTGTGGCTGTGGGGTCAGAGGGCTCTGCAGGCTGTTTGGTGGTGGTAGTGACCGGGCTCCCCTGGCTAGGGTTTGCAGCTGCTGCCACCCCATTTTCCGTGGCTTCCTTCTTCTCTTCCTTCTTGGGTGTATCTTTCACCATCTTATTTTTCCCTTGCCCCTTGTCTGTCTTGCCGTTCTCCCCCTCCTGGGTCTGTCTGAGCTCTGCCATCATCAGGCTGGTCTCACCGGGCTCAGAGTCAGGCCTCTCCTTGGTCCTCTGGCCAGTGCCCCAGTACCCAGTACCACTCACCAGGTCTATGTTGCTGCGGATGGGGCGGCTGCTGATGTGGGGCTGGCGCTTCAGGCAGCACACATGGCATGACAGCACAACTGTGGAGACTAGCAGGATGGCACACAGGACCACCAGGGCACCTGTCACAATCAGCAGGATGGTGGCCTCCTTCTTATCCAACAGAAAGTCAGAGCTGCGGCAGGGGCTGAACGTGGGGCTGGTTTGGGCCTTAAGTGGAGGGTAGGCACTAGGTTTGGTGTTCGCTCTGGATGGTGTGTTGTTGGTGTTCACTGGGCTATTGGTTCCAGATGTTTCTCTGGTGTTGAGGGTAGCTGGTGTTGTTGATTCTGACTGAAAATGTGTTGAACTGTTAAATTGTGTTAAATGTGTAGTTCCAGGAGGTCCCATGGTTGCGTTAGGGTTAGCCCCAGCTCCCTTTTCAGTTTCATTTTTTATTTTACCGTCATTAGCAAGTACAGATGTTCCCATGAGTACCACACAGTACAGCAAGAGGCAGACCTGGGAGCCATTCATATTTCTCTGGGAAAAGGGGGAAAAAGAGATCATAGTGAGGTTTACTGGTGACCATCAGTAAGTATTATAGCATCTCAAGTTCTGCTTTTTCTTACACATTGAGTTCCTTTGTGGTTTCATGTGAGTGTCAGTTTCAATACTGTCTGATGTCATTTGATCAGCAGTCTGAGATCTGAGTGACAATGATGATTGGTATTAATCTGAGATTTAAAGCCTGTTAAACCATTTATTCATTTGTTTTGCCCAGAATGCATTTGAGAGTTGATGATCAATATTCACTTCCAATTTGCACCAGTACATTTTTTTTAACTGCCTTTGCTGAACAATTAATCAACTGGCCACCTGGACTATTTGCATTGACCACCCCTTTGTTTTTACACTGCTGCTACTTCTGTTTATTATCTATGCATAGTCACTTTACCCTTACCTTCATGTGCAAATGACCTCGACTAACCTGTACACCGCACATTGACTCGGTACCCCCTGTATATGGCCTCATTTATTGTTTTTATTGTGTTACTTAATAAAAATAAAAAAAACATTTAGTCAATATTTTCTTAACTCTATTTTCTTAACTGCATTGTTGTTTTAAGGGTTTGTAAGTAAGCATTCCACGGTAAGGTCTACACACCTGTTGTATTCGGCGCATGTGACAAATACAATTTTATTTCATTGTGCAATTTTGATCTCCCAGAAATGTAAATCAAGCGATTCTGGTCAATATAAACTGGAATTTATAATTTATGTGTATGATGTACAAAATCTCAAGACTGAATCTCCTTGATCTCAAAATAATACACTACAAAAAACACTTCCCTCAGGGATACTTATCCTTCAGCTCAACACCGTACCATCCACCTTGTGAAGGTAGACTATTTTCAAACTTCTTGAATATGTTGATATCACTTACCTTGATGGAGTTGACCAGTCTGTATGTGGTACTTCCTAACACGAGGGAATCCAGGCAGAGATTCAAAAAGCCCAGCCGTATGTGTGACCAGTTTCAGAAATGAGAAATGCCTATGAGAAGAGAGGTGTGAAAGACGCCCTCGACGTCAGCATGCTCATTCAGTAATGACCAGTTTCCTTTTCCTCTCTCACTTCTCTCACTTCTCACTTCACTTCTCCTAGTTTCTTGATTTCCTGTGTGATGTTTAGCTTGTTCACTCAGAGGGGTAGCACTATGGCACTCTCCGCGGGTTTGGAAGAAAGCGGATGTTTCCATTTTTCAGGGATCCAATATTTTCAACCAAATTTCTGTTTCCCCTGAAAACAGATGTGGGGACTACGCTCAAGTGTCTTTTTACGCCTACTATGTTAGGTTAGCACTATGGTACAGTAGTACTATGGTTAGCACTATGGTACAGTAGTACTATGGTTAGCACTATGGTACAGTAGTACTATGGTTAGCACTATGGTACAGTAGTACTATGGTTAGCACTATGGTACAGTAGTACTATGGTTAGCACTATGGTACAGTAGTACTATGGTTAGCACTATGGTACAGTAGTACTATGGTACAGTAGTACTATGGTTAGCACTATGGTACAGTAGTACTATGGTTAGCACTATGGTACAGTAGTACTATGGTTAGCTCTATGGTACACTACAACAGTAGTACTATGGTTAGCACTATGGTACAGTAGTACTATGGTTAGCACTATGGTACAGTAGTACTATGGTTAGCACTATGGTACAGTAGTACTATGGTTAGCACTATGGTACACTACACCAGTAGTACTATGGTTAGCACTATGGTACACTACAACAGTAGTACTATGGTTAGCACAATGGTTAACACACTACAGCAGGTGGGGGGTTGAGAGGAAGTGAACACATGCTGGCTGTCTGCTTATTAGCCCACACTGTCAGTGTGTAATTTTCCAACCGAGTCAAGTGTTGCATTGTGGTTGGAAGGTTGGCATGACTCACACACATTTATTGTCCCCTGCACCCTATTCAATTTACAAGGACTTAAAAATGCTTCTGTGATGTCCCTTTCTGCCTCCCCCTCTCCCTCCTCACCCTCCCAGATTTAAGACTGGCCAGATCAACGGTGATCTCCTCATCTACCACGTGCTGCTGACCCTGAAGCCCTACTACGCCAAGCCCTATGAGATCGTTGTGGACCTGACCCACGCCGGACCCAGCAACCGCTTCAAGACCGACTTCCTGTCCAAGTGGTTCGTGGTGTTCCCGGGCTTCGCCTACGAGAATGTGGCGGCCATCTACATCTACAACTGCAACACGTGGGTGAGGGAGTACACCAAGTATCATGAGAGGTTGCTGACAGGCCTGAAGGGGAGCAAGAAGCTCCTGTTCATTGACTCCCCAGCACGGCTAGCGGAGCACGTGGAGCCAGACCAGCAGAAGCTGCCGGCGGCCACGCTAGCCCTGGAGGAGGACCTCAAGGTGTTCCACAACGCCCTCAAACTGGCCCACAAGGATACCAAGGTCTCCATCAAGGTTAGGACATGAGGGAGTCAGTAGATTCAGAATGCAATGTGTTTCCTACATATTCTTTGGGCTGTGGGACATCATTGAAAGTAAGTCAGACACAGACAAGAATGACAGGAATGGCTGAGACAGATTGAACCATTGTCCCCAGGAGGCATATGTGGTCTGGAGTCAGGAGCGTCAACGTTTTTAAATAATGTGTGCCAGCTAGCATAGTAACTCTCTCTCAATGTCTCCGTTTCTGTACCCAGGTGGGTTCCACAGCGGTCCAGGTGACGTCAGCAGAGCGGACCCGGGTCCTGGGCCAGTCGGTCTTCCTGAATGACATCTACTACGCCTCGGAGATCGAGGAGATCTGCCTGGTGGACGAGAACCAGTTCACCCTGACCATTGCCAACCAGGGCACACCGCTCACCTTCATGCACCAGGAGTGTGAGGCCATCGTCCACTCCATCATCCACATCAGGACGCGCTGGGAGCTGTCCCAGCCAGACTCCATCCCCCAGCACACCAAGATCAGGCCCAAAGACGTGCCAGGCACCCTGCTCAACATCGCCCTGCTCAACCTGGGCAGCTCTGACCCCAGCCTCAGGTCAGACACAGCTGAGGAAAATAGTCATACATGTTTAGATTTTGGTGGGACTATGAGAGCTGACAGTCTTCTTAGGGATATTTGAATCATACATACCTTTTTATTCTCCTTCCCTCTCTCTCTCTGTCTGCTGTGTGCAGGTCTGCAGCCTACAACCTGCTGTGTGCCTTAACCTGCACCTTCAACCTGAAGATAGAAGGCCAGTTGCTGGAGACCTCAGGGTTGTGTATCCCTGCCAACAACACGCTTTTCATAGTGTCCATCAGCAAGACGCTGGCCGCCAACGAACCCCACCTCACCCTGGAGTTCCTGGAGGAGTGCATTTCTGGCTTCAGCAAATCCAGTCAGTATCCTTGTTCCTGCCCTCCACACACACACGCACGCACACGTTGTAACATCCTCTCTGATGTGTGTAGGTATTGAGCTGAAGCACCTGTGTCTGGAGTACATGACCCCCTGGCTGCTCAACCTGGTGAGGTTCTGTAAGCACAACGACGACGCCAAGCGCCAGCGGGTCACTGCCATCCTGGACAAGCTCATCACCATGACCATCAACGAGAAGCAGATGTACCCCTCTATCCAGGCTAAGATCTGGGGTAGTCTGGGACAGGTGGGGATCTCTCTTCTCGGCTCTCAGTGTGGGTGTTGGCCCATGTATCAGCCAACCAGTATATTGGATGTTATTGAGGCCGTACAGTACTCATCCATCAGCCCAGTCTGCTGTTATTGAGGCCGTACAGTACTCCATCCATCAGCCCAGTCTGCTGTTATTGAGGCCGTACAGAACTCATCCATCACCCCAGTCTGCTGTTATTGAGGCCGTACAGTACTCGTCCATCAGCCCAGTCTACTGTTATTGAGGCCGTACAGTACTCATCCATCACCCCAGTCTGCTGTTATTGAGGCCGTACAGTACTCGTCCATCGGCCCAGTCTGCTGTTATTGAGGCCGTACAGTACTCATCCATCAGGCCAGTCTGCTGTTGGCTTTATTTTACTGCTGATTTAGGATCTGGGAAATGGCTGAAGGATTCAGTGGACTCACTGTTCAGGATGTTATAGAGGCCTTATCAGATATTATGAGAGTGTGTTATCCCCTTATGTAGGTATTACAAATAACTCTCTTTGTCAGCGTCCCTGTACTTTTCAGATCGCAACCAGTTATCAAGCTATCCACCTGAAAATCATGAAAAACGTATCTTTGCATGTTAGTGTAGAGCGGGAAGTTGTGGTCTGACTGAAAAAGATGCTGGCATTCTGAAATAGAAATTACTTGAGACAAATACGCTAGTTAGTAATGGAGGGGGATTTATTTAGTCTCTGAGCTGAGGTCCTGTTGTATCCTTGTTCTGTAGATAACGGACCTGTTGGACGTGGTGTTGGACAGCTTCATCAAGACCAGCGCTACAGGAGGCCTGGGATCCATCAAGGCTGAGGTGATGGCCGACACGGCTGTGGCTCTGGCCTCAGGGAACGTCAAGTTGGTGTCCAGCAAGGTGAGCAACACACACATACACCTCAGGAATTACTACTGTGGCTATTCCCTTCACAGGTTGAACCCTTCACAGGCTATTCCCTTCACAGGTTGAACCCTTCACAGGCTATTCCCTTCACAGGTTGAACCCTTCACAGGCTATTCCCTTCACAGGTTGAACCCTTCACAGGCTATTCCCTTCAAAGGTTGGTTCTGTGACTTGAGTCTAGACAAGAATATCTGCTACAAGAATATCTGCTGCAAGCATCAATACAGATCCGCTACAGATGAATAAATGATTTCCGGATGTCCGTTTTCCTATCAAATGCCATGAAAAGTCTGTTCTATGCATTCCTTATACTTCTTTATGGCAAGTTGTGATCTTGTAATGTCACTGAATTAATAGTAGCTAATACAGTATCCAATGTTATAGATGACATTACATATTGTAACCGATTAGTATTTGTACTCCTACAGTATGAATGAATTAAATCTCACAAACTGCACATGCAGGCAGACATATTTCCATGTGCCTACCCTGGCACGCTGACAACTCTTCCAGTTGTCATGACCACCGTACCTCTCAACAACAGTGCTGTTTGTGTCACAACTATTTCTGTCATTTGGTGGTCTGCGTTATTTATCATTTCCTTTTGACTGTTGAGCTGATTTCTCAGAAAGAAAGAGGGAGTTTAATGTATTGCCCAATGAAGTAGTCTTGCCAGGTCGCAGTTGGAAATGAGAACTTATTCTCAACTGGCCTACTTGGTTAAATAAAGGTGAAATAATAAAAAAAACTGTACAATGCTGATCATGTGATCTAGTGCCAGGAAGAGGAAGGAAGCCTCTGAACACACAGGCCAGTCTGTGTCGGGGTGACATCTCTTTTCTCTTCTATCTATTCTCATATGTCAAGGCAAAAATCTGAACACACGTTTAGATATTGTGATTGTACAATGGATCAACACCAGACTGGGATATAAAGCATTACTCAATGCATTCCCAGTTCTGCCTGTAACCTTTCAAAACAGGAGGGATAAGGGATCTTCCCAGAGATGCTAGGTGACATGAGAGTCCTGAGTCATCCTGTTCTTTCCCTTGGGTGGAAGGGAGAGATAGTAGATAGGATGTAAAATGTGCTAACGTACCCGACCTTTGATGTAACCTTAACCCCGACCCGTGTATCTGTCAGGTGATCATCCGCATGTGTAAGATCATCGATAAGACGTGTCTGTCTCCCACGCCCACCCTGGAACAGCACCTGATGTGGGATGACATCGCCATCCTGGCCCGTTACATGCTCATGCTGTCCTTCAACAACTCTCTGGACGTGGCCACTCACCTGCCCTACCTGTTCCACGTGGTCACACTACTGGTGGCCACCGGTCCCCTGTCCCTACGAGCCTCCACACACGGCCTGGTCATCAACATAATCCACTCCCTCTGTACCTGCGCCCAGCTCAACTTCAGCGGTGAGGAAGCCACACACACACGGCACCCTGGCTGTAGACTGAGGACAGACAGACATAAATAGGGAGACGTTAACATGACTAAAAGGCAGAGGGTTGATCAGTGTCGTGTTGATTCAGTGTTTTGAAAGCAGTTTTTTCTTGATGTATTTCTTGATGTATAGCCTTGCTGAGACTCAGTGATAACTATTCCCATGTGTGTTTCTCTCTTCCAGAGGAGACCAAGCAGGTCCTGAGGCTGAGCCTGACAGAGTTCTCCCTGCCTAAGTTCTACCTGCTGTTTGGCATCAGTAAGGTCAAGTCTGCTGCGGTCATCGCCTTCCGCTCCAGCTACCGCGACCGCTCCTTCTCCCCCGGGTCCTACGAGAGGGAGACCTTCGCCCTCTCCTCCCTGGAGACCGTCACTGAGGCCCTGCTGGAGATCATGGAGGTCAGGAGATCACCCCACTGACATAATTACTTATCATTACATCACTATAGCATGACACTACTGTCTGTACCGGTCTAGATGTTCGGTGAACACTAACCAAATTCAATATTCTACTTGCCTTCACACAAATCCAGTCTAGAATTTAAAAGTTATTTTAAAAAATATGTTTTTCATACAGTACCAGTCAAAGGTTTGGACACACCTACTCATTCCAGGGTTTTTCTTTATTTGTACTATTTTCTACATTGTAGAATAATAGTGAAGACATCAAAACTATGAAATAACACATATGGAATCATGTAGTAACCAAAAAAGTGTTAAACAAATCAAAATATATTTGAGATTCTTCAACGTAGCCACCCTTTGCCTTGATGACAGCTCTGCACACTCTTGGCATTCTCTCAACCAGCTTTGTGAGGTAGTCACCTGGAATGCATTTCAATTAACTGGTGTGTGTTGTTAAAAGTTCATTTGTGGAATTTCTTTCCTTCTTAATGTGTTTGAGCCAATCAGTTATGTTGTGACAAGGCAGGGGTGGTATACAGAAGATGGCTCTATTTGGTAAAAGTCCAAGTCCATGTTATGGCAAAAGCAGCTCAAATAAGCAAAGAGAAATGACAGTCCATCATTACATTAAGACATGAAGGTCAGTCGATCCGTAAAACTTCAAGAACTTTGAAAGTTTCTTCAAGTGCAGTTGCAAAAACCATCAAGCGCTACGATGAAACTGGCTCTCATGAGGACCGCCACAGGAAAGGAAGACACAGAGTTACCTCTGCTGCAGAGGATAAGTTCATTAAAGTTAACTGCACCTGAGATTGCAGCCCAAATAAATGCTTCTCAGATTTCAAGTAACAGACCCATCTCAACATCAACTGTTCAGAGGAGACTGCGTGAATGGTTTTATTTCTGCAAAGAAACCACTACTAAAGGACACCAATAATAAGAAGAGACTTGCTTGGGCCAAAAACACGAGCAATTGACATTAGACCGGTGGAAATCTATCCTTTGGTCTGATGAGTCCAAATTTGAGATTTTTGGTTCCAACCAAAAAATTGTGAGATGCAGAGTGAGTGAACGGATGATCTCAGCATGTGTGGTTCCCACTGTGAAGCATGGAGGAGTAGGTGTGGGGGTGCTTTTCTGGTGACACTGTTGGTGATTTATTTAGAATTCAAGGCACACTTAACCAGCATGGCTTCAACAGCATTCTGCAGCGATTCACATTCCCATCTGGTTTGCGCTTAGTGGGACACTAGACCTCCAGGCTGTGTAAGGTCTATTTGACCAAGAAGGAGAGTGATTGAGTGCTGCATCATATGACATTGTCTCCACAAAATGGTTTGGGATGAGTTGGACCGCAGAGTGAAGGACCGCCCATAGGGCTGCGAAAATTGGCCGTCATTGTAAATAAGAATTTGTTCTTAACTGACTTGCCTAGTTAAATAATGGTAAAAAAATAAAAAATAAGTAGCCAACAAGTGCTCAGCAAATGTGGGACCTCCTTCAATGACTGTTGGAAAAGCGTTCCTCATGAAGCTGGTTGTTAGAATGTCAAGAGTGTGTAAAGCTGTCATCAAGGCAAAGGGTGGCTCCTTTGAAGAATCTAAAATATATTTAGATTTGTTTAACACTTTTTTGGTTACTACATGATTCATTATGTGCTATTTCATAGTTTTGATGTCTTCACTTTTATTCGACAATGTAGAAAATAGTCAAAATAAAGAACCCGTGAGTGAGCGAGTGTGTCCAAACTTTTAACTGGTACTGTATATGCTCATAATTGTGTTTCCCCTCCTCCACAAGGCCTGTATGAGGGACATTCCTAGCTGTAAGTGGCTGGACCAGTGGACAGAGCTGGCTCAGAGGTATGGTAAACTCACACCACCTTTTACCCTCTTCTAACTAACACTGACTCAGTGGAGCCAACCACACTGTCTACTCTAAATGCTTAGCTTACATATTTTCTGATGATGTCAGAGCAATGTAAAGAGGCTTCAGACCACTTGATTGGCTTTTATAAGGCATGCGTGTGAATGGATTGTATTCATCATTCCCTCTTCTCTCCCTCCATCTCTTCCTCGCTCCCTTCCCTTCCCTCCATCAGGTTTGCGTTCCAGTACAACCCGTCCCTGCAGCCCAGAGCTCTGGTGGTGTTTGGGTGCATCAGTAAGAGGGTGACCCACGGCCAGATCAAACAGATCATCAGGATCCTCAGCAAGGCCAGCCCCCTGCTCAGCATAGACCGGGTCTGTGTCCCATCACTCTGCCCTGCTGCTCGCTACGTCATATTATACCCAGAATTAGGACATGTCATGGAAACCACGTCCTGAAATACTGTACTATCTTGTCAAATGTATATGTAGTGTATCTTGTACTGTGTCTTTGTCAGTGAAAAACACACAAAAAATAGATTATATCACTTCAAGTAACTGCGCTTGCATCTTTTGTACTTTTTTTTTTACCTGCTAAGTGACATTCTAAGTCCATATGAACATCACTACTCCTAGTGGTAACTTCGCACGTTTTCCAATAGATTCTGCTACAAGTATTGGGAGTAGTTGTACGGTGTCTGATCCTGTCTGTTGAAAGGGTCTGTGTTTGTATAACCTGTGCTGCCCAGACTGAACTGACCTGCTGTCTTGGGTCCCATAGGGTCTGGAGAGCTGTCTAAAGGGACCTGATAACTACAACAGCCAGGTGTTAATAGAAGCCACAGTCATTGCTCTCACCAAGCTACAGCCGCTCCTCAACAAGGTACACACAAACACACAGATGGCAACTCTCAAAGGCTAATTTAAGAGATGTGCTAAATGTTCTGGTGAGCTAACTTCCTCTTGTGTGTGCCCGCCTGCAAACCACATTCTATTGAGTATAACCCACATGTTTGAAGCAGGCTGACTGAGAGGAGGGAAGTTATTTTGGCCCTGGCCTGTATGTGGTGAATTGGCTGCTGAGCGACAATGGATGTTGGCAGTAAATGGTCATGTGAGACTCGCTCTGACTGCAAGTGTGTTTGTTGGCCCTCCACGGCTCGCCTATGCACAAGGCCGTGTGTGCGCGTGTGGTGATTGTGTGTGTGTGCGCGTGTGGTGATTGTGTGTGTGTGTGTGCGCGTGTGGTGATTGTGTGTGTGTGTGTGCGCGTGTGGTGATTGTGTGTGTTGGACAGTAGTGGTGGTGAGAGTAAATAACAGCCTGTGTTTTTCCTTCAGGACTCCCCCATGCACAAGGCTCTGTTCTGGGTGGCCGTGGCTGTGCTCCAGCTGGACGAGGTCAACCTCTACTCTGCCGGCACCGCTCTGCTGGAGCAGAACCTCCACACACTGGACAGCCTCAGGGTCTTCAATGACAAGGTACTTAACATACACACGGTACCAGACACACACCCATTCAGAAGGTTCGTCTTCCACAAACATTCGGCTCACATTTTCGGCCAGATCTTTTTACAGTTTCACTTTGATTTCATTATCTTTCCCTAACTTGAATTGTGTGTGTTCTTCCCGTTTCTCCCTGTCCAGAGTCCAGAAGAGGTGTTTATGGAGATCAGGAAGCCTCTGGAGTGGCACTGTAAACAGATGGACCACTTCGTGGGCCTCAACTTCAACTCCAACTTCAACTTTGCACTAGTGGGTCATCTGTTGAAAGGTAAGTAGGTGGAGGTGCCTAAGCCTCGGGTCAGCCGGGGACTGCATGGGGACTGCATTCATGGGGACTGCTCTTTGTCTAACCACCCACCTCTCTGTCTAGGGTACAGACACCCCTCCCCCAACACAGTGGCGCGGACCATCCGGATCCTCCACACACTACTGGCCCTGGTGGGAAAACACCTCAACTGTGACAAGTTTGAGGTGAACACCCAGAGTGTGGCCTACCTGGCAGGTGAGTTAACGGAGCACTCCACAATGAAGCCATACTTTTATTTTTCAGCCATAGTAGGATTGTTCATATTGTCTTTAAACAATGATATTCTTTATTCGCATGGCAACTGTTTCTGTGTAGAAAATAAACTGATATAGTATTGAATTGACCTGTGAAATGTCTGTGTAGCTCTCCTCACTGTCTCGGAGGAGGTCCGGAGCCGCTGTAGCCTCAAGCACAGGAAGTCCCTGCTCCTCTCAGACGTTACCATGGAGAATGTTCCCATGGACACGTACTCTGTGCACCACAGCGACCCCAGCTGCCGGTGAATGACTACAGGGCTGACTGCTGAGTTGATGTAGAGGCTGATAGAGTAGCTGCAGCACCAGCTGACTAAGCAGAATTTGTCTCTCGCTGTATCGAACAATGTCAAAGAGGAATTTTATGGACCGTATGTGTTCACTTTTCAGAATGTTTTGTTCTTCCCTCCCCTCCCTCTGTGTCAGAACTCTTAGGGAGAGTCAGCCGTGGACGTCCCCCAAGGTGTCGGAGCGCTACTTAGTGGTCCACTACCCCACAGGGGGGCAGATCAGCCCGCGCACACGGAAGTCCATGAGCCTGGACATGGGCCAGCCTTCCCAAGCAAACACTAAGAAACTGCTGGGTAAGACACCTGTCAGTCATTCTCTGCTGCTAGATCCAGGCCTCTGACCAACAGAGGAGTTTTAACATGCGACAACTGATCGGAGGTATTTAGACTATATACATTCATACATGATGACTTGGATATCCATAGAATATCCATGCATGTATGTACTAGTTTAGGTATGGGGAGTTGACCTGTGTATGTATGCCCCATTTGTTTAACATGAGTTTTTCAACGCTGGCTCATCAGGCACTAGGAAGAGTTTTGATCACTTGATATCAGACACTAAAGCACCAAAGAGGCCAGAGATGGAGTCTGGAATCACCACGCCTCCAAAGATGAGGAGGGTGGCGGAGAACGATTATGAGTGTCCAGGTCAGTTTGTCTCCTGTATACCAGACACTTACACAATGTTTGTGGCTTTTGACACTGATTTTAAAGGGGCAACCTGTAGTTGAAACAATAATAAAGTGTTTTCCCCGCCACTGTTTTGGTAAAAAGCTGAGGCATGGGGCTGGAGAAATGTAACCAATCTCAAATTCATAGACCGCCACGGATTCAATAACTGACAATCCATGATATCAAATTGATAATTTTAACCATGTTCTGAGGCTATAAAGCGTTTGTTTACATTTACTTTGGAGTAAAACAACCTTATTTTGGGTCCTGATGGGGTCAAACAATTGAACTAAGCTCATGAGCCATTTTCTAAGTTATATTGGGCCTTCAGAATGGCGCTACGGTCTAAGGCACTGTATTGCTGTGCTAGAGGCTTCACTACAGACCCTGGTTAGTTCCCAGGCTGTGTCAAAACCGACCGTCATCGGGAGTCCCACTAGGTCGGTGCACAGTTGGCCCAGCGTCGTCCGGGTTAGGGGAGGGTTTGGCTGGGGGGGGTAGGCCGTCATTTGTTCTTAACTGACTTGCCTAGTTAAATAAAGGTTAAAAAAAACACACAAAAAAAAAAATATATATATTTTTTCTATTCTTTATTGTTTTTCTTCAAGAATCTTTGGGACATAAATGAATTATAAGTCCAAAAATGATTGTGGGAACTGCAGATTCTTTGAAACTGGCACAGGTCCCTATCGCTCGATGTCACACCCTCGCACACTCACACCCTCGCTCTCTTTCACACACCCTCGCTCTCTCCTCCCCTCCCTTCCATGCCACAGAATCGACCCAAAGAATCTCCCACCATACCCTGAGGAAGGTGTCTGTGTCAGAGTCCAACGTGCTGCTGGATGAGGAGGTCCTCACAGACCCCAAGATCCAGGCTCTGCTGCTCACTGTCCTGGTGAGACCACTCACTCCGCTTCTCTCCCACTTCCTCTGTATTAGTTTGTGCCTATTTCTAACATGCTTGCCTCTACTACAGGCTACGTTGGTGAAGAATACAACAGATGAGTTTGACCAGAGAATCCTCTACGAGTTTTTAGCTGAAGCTAGTGTTGTCTTCCCTAAAGTCTTTCCAGTTGTGTAAGTGTTTCATTTCAACCCAATAAAGTCTGTCTTTTTTCCAATCCCCTTTTAATGTGTACGCATGCGTAAATAACTTTCATCTATTCATATCATCTTGTGGTTTTCTCTCCAGTCATAACCTGCTGGACTCAAAGATCAACACCCTCCTATCACTGTGCCAGGACCCTAACCTCCTAAACCCCATCCATGGCATCGTGCAGAGTATGGTTTACCACGAGGAGTCACCCCCCCTGTACCAGCCCTCCTACCTGCAGAGTGAGACTCCACCCACTCCTCCCGCCATACAGTTACAACCATGGGTTCTGGAGTGAAAATGCCAATTTAATACTCATCAATGTTTCTTCGGTTTCTCTCTCAGGCTTTGGGTTTAATGGTCTGTGGAGATTCGCTGGGCCCTTCTCAAAGGTGAGCAGACACAACTCATTTAACTCTTTAGCGTATGGAAGGTTTATTGTCAGTGTTAGTAAATTACATTCCTTGTGCCAACAGCAAACCCAGTTCCCAGACTACGCTGAGCTGATAGTGAAGTTCCTGGATGCTTTGATTGACACGTATCTGCCGGGGATCGACGAGGAGACGAGTGAGGAGTGTCTGCGTACGCCCACGTCACCCTACCCCCCGCCGGGCCAGAGCCAGCTCAGCATCACAGCCAACCTCAACCTCTCCAACTCCATGACCTCACTGGCCACCTCCCAGCACTCCCCAGGTCTGATCAGATACAGTGTACGCACACACACAAACACATGCAGTCAAATCCAGCCCTTCTGTCTCTTGGCAGATTTGATTCTTAGGAATAGCTGTGATACTTTAGAGTCACCTTTATCTCAAACAAAATAAATATTTGATCCATTGACCGGTCTGCATTTTATCTTCATCTTAATATAGTCTGGCCTGTTTAGTCTTTCCATTTTACCAATCAGAAGAATAAACTTGCGCTAACAAACACATAATTAGAGAGAAATATAAATTACCCATCCATCCATTTCCAACTGAATCCAACATCATCTGAAAAGTTCCATCCACTATATGTAGCATTACATAGTGGTTCCCCAACCTGGTCCATGTGTGAGGCTTATTCTCTCTTTCTTTAACTAATTCATGCATGGTCTCAAAATGGATCATTTAGTGTTCATACACATTTCATTTCATGTTTGTGGTCCCTTTTCCTCATTTGTTATGCTTGTTGCGGTGTATTTTATAGACCATCTCCAACAAGTCTCATTAGAGCACCACCAAGGTGGTGTGCCCCCCCCCCTGAAATGACGGGTACAACTAGAAACTATATACACTCCCCTATGTATTTATTTGGACAGAAGCTAAATCTTTTAATTTGGCTCTATACTCCATCAGATGTTTGCTGTGAGGCGACAGTACAGAATGTCACCTTTTCTGTGAGGGTATTTTCTGTCTGTTTTACTGTTTAGAAATGAAAGCACTTTATGCATCTAGTCTGCCATTTGAAGGTGTCATTAGTATTTGGAAAAATTAACTTATAGTTTATGGATGCTACCATGACTGAATCGTGATAATCATGAATGAATTACAGATAATTATGAATGAATGGTGATAATGATATGTGAGAAAGTAATTGATGCAGTACCAGTAACAGGGGAGGTTAGCATTTTGGGGGTTATGATATCTATGCCTCTAACTTTCTCCCTCATTATTATTCATGATTCATTCTTGATTTTCCGTAATCATGGTAGCATCCACATTTGTGTTCAGAACATATTCTATTCTGGATGTCTATATACTTTTGGAAATGTTTCATTTGTTTTAGTCCTGAAGAACATTTGAGTAATTCATGATATGCCACTATTTGGAAGAAGGAATGAGCCTCTTGCTCTATATGGGACATTTTATTTGGAACTAAAGAGACTTGATTAGATAGATAGACTTGGTATGTATACTTATAATCTAAACCATATTGTCTGATACACCTGAGAATGCTGAATGAATCATTTTTTCCCCCTCATGATTGATTTCTGTCACTCTTTGTTATGTTTTGTTTTTGTTAATCATGTTGCTCTTTTGTTTCCTGTCATTCCTCTTTTTGGGTTGCCATGGTCACTCCCTCCTGTTTCTTTCCCACTCTGTGTCTGAGAAGCTTCTCTGCCTTGCTCTAAGTCCGCCGTTTTCACCCCACACCTCGTCCGGCCAGGTATTACAGCCCCTCGTCCCCATGCTGCTCCTCACTCCCAGGCACACGGCACAGCCTCTCAGAGGTGTGTGGGGGGGAAGCAGAGGCCCATCACAAAGCCAAACAACACTACTGGAGCGTTTGTGATGAAGTCTTTGTACATAATGTTTCAATGCCCGTACACCATATGTCCTGTTTGTTCAAAACACAGAGCAACCCTGTTGCGATAAGTTGGAGCACTTACATCAGTCCATGGGTTGACTACTCCGCCTATTGTTGGATTTGTATATAACAACAGAGAATCTCTGTAGTTATATACACTCTTCAGGTGGATGTCTCAAAAGCGTTTCTGTAGAATTATATAATAGAATAGTTTCTCAATTATTAGTGTGACATATTATACCTGATGGCGTGTGTCCATCCGTCCTCCGGCAGGCATCGACAAGGAGAACGTGGAGCTCTCTCCGACCACGGGTCACAGCAACAGCGGACGCACACGCCATGGTTCTGCCAGCCAGGTGCAGAAGCAGCGCAGCGCAGGCAGCTTCAAACGGCCCAGCATCAAGAAGATCGTATGAGAGATGCCCACCACTAGGACCCCCCCTACCAGGGCCGCCCATGCCAGTCATCATGCTGCACTTCTACTCCAACTCTCCTGTCTTATCGATCTTTCTCTCTTTCTCTCGCTCTCTCTCTCTCTCTCTCTCAGCCTTGATTTTCCTCAGTTTCTTTCTGTTGTTTTTTGCGTGTTTCTTTGACCCTAACCCGTCCAGTCAGCCATATTTGCTTGACGATCAACATATATTGAAGAACTGTCTGAATATGATGCGTTGTTTTGTTTGTGAAGCAGTCAGTGTCTGAGTCTGCCGTTGTTTCATTTGGTCTTTTTGTGTCACATAATGAGCTACATTGGGATCCTTTTTTAAAAACAGCATCAGTTGAAAGAAAGCACTGACATTGACAACACTGCAGAAACAGTAGGGATCATAGTATCTGAAGCCACTTTGTTGTCTTGCTTCTTTTTTCTTGGTTGAATTTTCTATCATAATGACAAAGTATAATGAGAACCATTTCTGTGATTTGCACAACATTCTGTAATTCAACATGCATGTACATGTGCTTGTTTTTTGCCTTTAAGTGTTGTTAGTAGAAGGACATGTTTCTTGAAGCTGAGAGAGCTTTGACAATGGGGCTGAACTAGATCAAAATATGAGCTGCAAATGCCTCTCATTGAGACATGGACATGACAATAGAGATTGGACCTTGGGACCCAGTGTTGAGGAAAGGGATCCCTCTCACCCACCATCACTGCAGAGGGAGAGCACTACCCTGAAACACACACACACCGTTCTGGAGGAAATCACTGAAAGCACTAAAACCATCCTGTATTTGCAACATCTGTGAAAAGCATGGCCAACAACAGACATTAGTGGTTTACTGTGCTGTGGAGGTGGGGGCTGGATGATCAATTTGCCCTTTTTGAGCTTTGTCAGGCACAATCCAATGATGCCCAAGCCATGTGTCTTCATTGGTTATTGATTGTCCAAGCTGTGGGGATTTCTCTTGATTAGGCAGTATTTTTATTCTCACATGATGGAGTGCCAGAGAGGGTCAACTAGACAGGCCACTCTGGTGTTGGAGGACAGCAGTCCTGCAGGTTTCAGAACTTAAGCTTTTAATCAGCACACTGTTCACGTTTCACAACACTATGTCAGGGAAAGTTGGGAAGGAAAATCTGGAGGAAAAACAGGAATAGACAATGTCCTCCTATGTTGGAATGGACATTGGAAATCCACCTTAGCTTTGAAATGTATAATATCTATAGTGGTAGTCTCAGTTGTAATTGTCTCATTCTTGCCCACACTTACTGTAAACACACATATATATGCACACACACTTGGGAGGTTGTTTTGTTCATTGTGTGCCTTTTCTAGGGTTTTCGTGTGTGTGTGTGTCGTGTATATGTACAGTACTAGTCAAAAGTTTGGCCTCACCTACTCATTCAAGGGTTTTTCTTTATTTTTTTACAATTTTCTACATTGTAGAATATTAGTGAAGACATCAACACTATGAAATTACAATGTAGTAATGTAGTAACAAAAAAAGTGTTAAACAAATCAAAATATATTTTATATTTAAGATTCTTCAAAGTAGAATGTGTTATTTCATAGTTTTGATGTCTACTATTATTCTACAATGTAGGAAATATTTAAAATAAAGAAAAACCCTGGAATTTGTAGGTGTGTCCAAACTTTTGACTGACACAGTATATAAACACACACACACACAATACCTTATGATACAAGTATACAGTCATTACTAATCAGCTGCCTGACAATAATGAACCTGTATGGTTAAATATTCATGTAAAACATTGTTAACATTCGGTACCTCTTGTCAAATAAGTATTCAAACAAAGGCCATGACTCTAGGGACCAGAGTTGCTGAGGGTTTGCATCTACAAATGTTGCACCTGTATTTAAGACAATGAAATATTGAAGTCACAACAGTATTGTTTTCAGTTTGCTCTTTGTTTTGTGAAAATTGGTGCCAATTATGTTCCAGGATCAAAAGCTAAAGTAAATATGTCCCTGTTCATGATGTAAAATAATGTAAGGTAATTACAATCAAATTGTATTGGTTGCATACACAATGATATAGTTATGAATTATTTTAGAATTTAATTTAATTGTATAATTGCAAAATAAATATTTAATTTGAAAGATTAGAAATATGAAATAAGTAATAAGGCACGAGGAGGTGTAGTATATGGCCAATATACCATGGCTAAGGGCTGTTCTTAAGCACGATGCAACGCTGAGTGCCTGGACACACCCCTAGCCGTGGTGTATTGGCCATATACCATAAACCTGAGGTGCCTTATTGCTATTATAAACTGGTTACCAACGTAATTAGAGCAGTAAAAAATACATATTTTGTCATACCCATTATATGCGGTCTGATATACCAAAGTTGTCAGCCAATCAGCATTCAGGGCTCGAACCACCCAGTTTATAGTAAAAAATAACCTATGGTAGTAATCACCTCAAGACACATATCTACTGAATAGTGTTTTCCATGTTTAAAATTAGCCTACTGAAATGCTGCCAAAAAAAAGCATTGTGAGGGATTGAGACTATTGTCAGACAGTCTGTTCTCAGATAGGAGAACTATGTGTATTGGGAGTAAAGCTGTACAGGGTGTTACTGGCCCTTCTTGCCATTGTCTTCCCTCATTAGTCGATAGTGTGGCACTTATAAAGGTATAGGCATAGGGGTCAGTCCCATGATGCAGTGTGGCAGGCCCTGGGATGCTGCACCAAAGACTAGCTTGCAGTAGCGAAAGGAAAATCAAACCTGTTCTATAGTTATCATTTTTGACTATCTCTGAGCCTTTTCAGTTGGTCCGATATGTATTGCACAGATAGACTGAACGTGTGGCAAACAGTAGAGACTTCCCTTTCTGTAACAACAAGGTGCAGTTTGTTGAGCAGCACAGGAGTCCTCTGGTTACACCTTTCAATTTCTTGTGGAGCCTGGTTCCTCATTTCTACTGTTTGAGGTTACCAGTGCCATACATTGAGTCTAAGTCATGGTTGTTTTGGATGCTTGTGCCAACTCCTTCAGAATGTTTTTTTGTAAATGACTTGTTATCATAATGATTATCCTGGGGTAAAACGCAATTCCATGAGATGTTTTTTGACTTGCCTTTGCTGAGGAGAGCATGTGCATTATGTACACTGAGTAGGAGTTGGTGTATAGAGGGAGGATATGAAGACTTGACAGTTTTAAAAAACACTAGTGTTTTACTGGCCATTTAGTTTGTCCCATACATCCAGCCATCTTAACAATCAACAACCATGCTCAAACATACATTTGTTTTCCTATTCTATTAATCTGGTTTAGATTTGACATGATGACCACAAGAAAATGAACAATGTGCACACTTAGTTGTTTTTTCCAAATTCAAAGTGTGTTGGTGCTGTTGAGAGGTAATGAACCTTGTGTGATGAAGTTGAACTCCATGCCTGGATTTTGTTTACAAATGTTTTATTATACTTGAATCAGGAGGATATATGTCCAGAAGAAGCAGTTCCACATCATGGAAAGGGAAAGAAAAATAAAGATCTAAAGATAAAATGGAGCAAGTTTACCAAACGTAATCAACAAGATTTCAAAAGATCTAGTGTGAAGGAAACCAAAGTTAAGGAACGGCAATATAGTACAAACAAACTCTAAAACTACTGTGTATTGATAAAGTCCTCTGAGAAGTCCAATAAACTAACCCACAAATAATAGTTTGCTTTTTTTATGGGAATGAGAGATGATACAACTAGTGAAAGAGAGATGGACCAAGCTATGAATCAATGCTTTTTAGTCAAAATCGCAGCTTTCGTCATCATGTACGTCATCATGTGTGTATCGTGAAAGTATCAGTTATTTAGTTCTGTCCTCAGACTTTTAGGAACTGTACAGATCTCTGTTTCAAGCGCATATGCTTTGAAGAGTGAACCCAACCAACTGTTTCTATTTGATATTTCTTTATTTTACAGTGTATAGCAGGCGGACAGAACACTGATAACCCTATCTTCAATAGACCCCTTCTCAGTGTCTCATCTGAAAGGTTAGGCTGGAGGGAATGTTTTTGCCTTGGTTTTACTCAATGGAAAGGTGCCACTTTAAAGAACTGAAAGGAATGAATTCACATACAATGTGTCCTAAATTGAATGAATTGAACATGTCTGTACTTGAAGGCTCTAACATTTATTTGCAGCAGCATAGGAGAGAGAGTATATAGATATCAGTTAACCACTTTGATCAATGCAAAGGATAAAACAATTCAAAAATGTATTTTCTCTTCAAACGTTGCTTTTAATATACAGGAATGGCCATTTGGACTTCCTTTCAAAATGGTAAAGCATAGAAATGACAGCTGAAAAAGTTTTGGATGCAGAGCACCCCCACCACCTGTTATCACACTAATACCAGAGGAAAGTGTGGGAGCAGACACTTGTCTCTGAAAGGCAGACTGAGCTCTCTGTAAATGTGTTGTTGGTTTTCATGATTCTCAACTGAAGTCAATTGTGTCTTGCGCTGGTGTGATATCTCCTAATTTGGCACATCTCAAGGTTATGCAAAATATTTTTAACCACTGGCCACAGTTTTACTGTTTCTTTCCCTCATTTTTTTTACACAGTAAGCTCCACCTCTGTAAATAATTTTGTGTAAAAATTGACAAAGGTATATTTACTACACTGTAAATACATGTGATGATATATTGTATTATTTAGCTTTTTGTAAAGCAGTTAGTTGCTGTACATGTAAAACATACAAATTGAATGATTCTAGTGTTAGTAATGATGACCTCTCCATCATGTCACTGCATTGTCATTAACTATATTGAGGAAAATAAAGGTTTAAAATCGAGGATATAGATGACTGTGTACTCTAAACCTCCACTGTATGATAGGTTGCTGTCCTCATCTGACATTTACAGATGTTGCCCTAATAAATCATTTCTGTCCGACCTCTAGCTGCTGGAGTCATATTTGAAGATAATGGCATGTATGTGTGTTTGAGTGTGCTTTTGATGTACAATTTATTGATGATGAGAAAGTCCTCCCTCTCCCTAATTAGTAAAATAAGAGAGAAAAAATAAACCCCACAGGGCCATAAGTAAATAGGGATATGAATTAGAATTAATCAGGGGGATTTTTTCCACAAATAGACAGGTGTTATCTAATTTGGCTAACTTTTTATTAAAATGTATTGTAGTGAGATCATTTATTTATTTTGGGATATGAATACCGAGTATGTCCAATTCACCGTCGTCCCATTATATTGGTAAACTGCACGGTAACGTAAAAGGTCCGATACCGAATATATTGCTTTTATCATAATTCGGATGTAATCCAGAGAAGTTAGAAAAATGATCTAGATCCTCTGAGGCTGTGGAGGGATCCAAATTGTTGATTTGAAATGAAACATGAATCGTCCGTGTACAATGACACCTTTGATCTTAAGCCCTGGAGTTTTAGCCCCTTGATATTATTGTTGGATTTTAATAGCTAATATTTTGATGGCCATAATATATAAATACTCCTCTTAACAATGTATTACTTTCTGAGAAGTAGCCATTATTGACTATTTTACACCTGGTGTTACTATACACAACTTTTACCCATTGTATAAGAGATTCTACCAAATAAAAATGATCCAAACGTTTATATATAAATTCCAGTCGTACTTTATCAAAGGCATTTTCAAAGTCAGCTATGAATACCAGGCCTGGTTTTCCAGATGTTTCATAGTGTTCTATTGTTTACAGTACTTTATAGCCTTATATTATCTCCACTGTATTGTCCATGTAAAAAAAACTGTCTGATTAGGATGAATAATATGACAATACTTTTTAAATTCTATGCGTTATGCATTTTGCTAGGATTTTGGCATCACAACAATGAAGTATAAGGGGTCTTCAGTTTTTTTAGGTGGACTGGATCTTTATATTTACCATCTGGGTCCTGTTGCAGTAATAGTGAAATTAGACCTTCTTGCTCAGTATCTGATAGTCTATCATTTTTATAGGAGTGGTAAAACATGTTAATAATGGACTGGTATGCCATTCAGCCCTGGAGTTTTTCCGGACTTGAAGACTTTAATTGCATCTAGAGGTTCCTCCTCTATAATTGGACCTTCACATGAGTCTTTCTGTACAGCTGTACATTTTACACTATTCCTTGAAAAAAATAATGGACGATGCAAACATTTGTAACAAGTTTCAATAAATTATTTTTGTTAGCATTTCTTTGTTGAAGATTAAAAATATATATATATTTGTTACAATATATTCCATCCAGTTTAATATATTATTAAAAAATAAAGCACACTTTATCTTTCTTGAATAAGTTCCTCCATTTTTGTTTTTCCTCTGACTTATTCGGTGCCTCTGTTACAGTTTTTATTGCTATATACAGTTCCAGTCAAAGGTTTGGACACACCTACTCATTCAAAGGTTTTTATTTGTTTTTACTATTTTCTACATTGTAGAATAATAGTTAAGACATCCAAACTATAAGATAACACATATAGAATCATGTAATGTTCTTAATAATGTGTTTGAGCCAATGAGTTGTGTTGTGTCAAGGTAGGGGTGGTATACAGACGAGAGGCCTATTTGGTAAAAGACAGCTCAAAAAAGCAAAGTCCATCGTTACTTTAAGAAAGGAAGGTCAGCCAATCTGGAAAATGTCACTACCTTTGAAAGTTTCTTCAAGTGCAGTTGCAAAAACCATCAAGCGCTATGATGATCTGGCTCTCATGAGGACTGCCACAGGAAAGGCAGACCCAGAGTTACCTCTGCTGCAGAGGATAAGTTCATTAGAGTAAACTGCACCTCAGAAATTGCAGCCCAAATAAAAGCATCACAGAGTTCAAGTAACATACACATCTCAACATCAACATTAGAGATATACAGCAAAAGGAGGATAATTTGGATTTAATGGACCGTAAATGAAATCACATGACAATCCATCATCACGCTCATGCACTTTTTTTTATTTCACCTTTATTTAACCAGGTAGGCTAGTTGAGAACAAGTTCTCATTTGCAACTGCGACCTGGCCAAGATAAAGCATAGCAGTGTGAACAGACAACAATACAGAGTTACACATGGAGTAAACAATAAACAAGTCAATAACATAGTATAAAAAAATAATCTATATACATTGTGTGTAAAAGGCATGAGGAGGTAGGCAGTAGAGAGAAAGTCAAAAACAGCAGGTCCCAGGACAAGGGTAGCACGTCCAGTGAACAGGTCAGGGTTCCATAGCCGCAGGCAGAACAGTTGAAACTGGAGCAGCAGCAGGTGGACTGGGGACAGCAAGGAATCAAATCAAATTTCAAATCAAATTTATTTATATAGCCCTTCGTACATCAGCTGATATCTCAAAGTGCTGTACAGAAACCCAGCCTAAAACCCCAAACAGCAAGCAATGCAGGTGTAGAAGCCCTTGATCCTAGGTCATGGCAGTGTTGTGCAGACTCAGGACAACTAAGCTTTGGAGAAATACACACATTTAAAGAGGAGTCCGTAATTTTCTTTCTAATGATCATGATCTTTTTGTCAAAGAAGTTAATGAATTTATCACAGCTGAAGTGAACGCCATCCTCTCTTGGGGAATGCTGCTTTTTAGTTAGATTTGCGACAGTATCAAAAATAAATGTTGGATTGTTCTTATTCTCCTCAATTAAGTTGAAAAAATAGGATGATCGAGCAGCAGTGAGGGCTCTTTGGTACTGTCTTTCCAAGCTAATCGGAAGACTTCCAGTTTGGTGTAATGCCATTTCTGTTCCAATTTTCTGGAAGCTTGCTTTTTTATGTATACCAGGGAGCTAGTTTATGACAAATGTTTTTTTGTTTTTAGGGGTGCGACTGCGTATAGGGTATTACACAAGGTTCAATTTAGTTCCTCAGTTAGGTGATTCACCGATTTTTGAACTCTGATGTCCTTGGGTAGGTGGAAGGGTATCTAGGAAGCTTTTGGGTTGTTTGAGAATTTATAACACAGCTTTTGATGATCCTTAGTTGGGGTCTGAACAGATTATTTGTTGAAATTGCAAAGGTAATAAAATGGTGGTCCGATAGTCCATGATTATAAGGAAAAACATTAAGATCCACAATATTTATTCCACGGGAATAAAACTAGTTCCAGAGTATGACTGTGGAAAAACCCACTGAGTCGATGGTGGCTCCGAAAGCCTTTTGGATTGGGTCTGTGGACTTTTGCAAGAGAATATTAAAGTCACCAAAAATGTGAATATTATCTGCCATGACTACAAGGTCCGATAGGAATTCAGGGAACTCCGTGAGGAACGC
Source organism: Oncorhynchus clarkii lewisi (assembly GCF_045791955.1). Lineage (NCBI taxonomy): Eukaryota > Metazoa > Chordata > Actinopteri > Salmoniformes > Salmonidae > Oncorhynchus > Oncorhynchus clarkii. The sequence continues at coordinate 26,279,999 of NC_092158.1, forward strand.
TGTATATGGCCCAGGAGGCCTGTAGTAAACAGGAGCTATAAAAAGTGATTGAGTAGGCTGCATAGATTTCAAGACGAAAATGCAGTCTTTTTTTGTAAACTGAAATGTACTATCGTAAATGTTAGCAACACCTCCGCCTTTGCAGGAAACACGAGGATATGGTCACTAGTGTAACCAGGAGGAGAGGCCTCATTTAACACAGTAAATTCATCAGGCTTAAGCCATTTTTCAGTCAGGTCAATCACATCAAGATTATGGTCAGTGATTAGTTCCTTGACTATAATTGCCTTTGAAGTGAGGGATCTAACATTAAGTAGCCCTATTTTGAGATATGACAATCTCTTTCAATAAAGACAGTAGGTCTTTATTCCAGTGAGATTGATAGAGCGAACACCGCCATGTTTAGTTTTGCCCAACCTAGATCGAGGCAAAGACAAGGTCTCAATGGGGATAGCTGAACTGTCTACACTGACTGTGCTAGTGGCAGACTCCACTAAGCTGGCAGGCTGGCTAACAGCCTGCTGCCTAGCCTGCACCCTATTTCATTGTGGAGCTAGAGGAGTTAGAGCCCTGTCTATGTTGGTAGATAAGATAAGAGCACCCCTCCAGCTAGGATGGAGTCCGTCACTCCTCAGCAGGCCAGGCTTGGTCCTGTTTGTGGGTGAGTCCCCGATTGAGTTGTGAGACTCAATCGCTGTAGAGCTCATCACTCCCTCTAACTGGGAGGGGGCCAGAGACAATTACTTGATGCCGACACATCTTTATAGCTGATTTACACGCTGAAGCTATATTACGCTTGGTGATCTCTGACTGTTTCATCCTAACATCGTTGGTGCCGACGTGGATAACAATATCCCTATACCATCTACACTCGCCAGTTTTAGCCTTAGCCAGCACCATCTTCAGATGAACCTTTACGTCGGTAGCCCTGCCCCCTGGTAAACAATGTATGATCGCTGGATGATTATTTTTAAGTCTAATACTGCAGGTAATAGAGTCGCCAATGACATGGGGTTTTCAATTTGTCAGAGCTAATGGTGGGAGGCTTCGGTGTCTTAGACCCCGTAACGGGTGGAGAGACAAGAGAAGGCTCGGCCTCTGACTCTGACTCGCTGCTTAATGGGGAAAACCGGTTGAAAGTTTCTGTCGGCTGAATGAGCGACACCGGTTGAGCGTTCCTACAGCATTTCATTCCATAAACCATGAGAAAATTGTCCGGCTGCAGGGACCGTGCGAGGGGATTTATACTATCTGTACTTATTGGTGGCACAGATGCGGTTTCATCCTTTCTTACACTTGGCTAATTCCGTGCAAATATTAAGTCAATAATATTTCTCAAATACCGGAGCCTGTTAGTTCAAATAGACTTTTATTACAATAGTAATATAAACCAAGCTGGGTCATGAAAAAAAATTACTTTCCAGTCTTGGCACACACCCTTTACACAAGTTTCATCCTTACGTCACACACATACAGTTGAAGTCGGAAGTTACATACACTTGGGTTGGAGCAAACTATAGTTTTGGCAAGTCCGTTATGACATCTACTTTGTGCATGACACAAGTAATTTTTCCAACAATTGTTTACAGACAGATTATTTCACTGTATTACAATTCCAGTGGGTCAGAAGTTTACATACACTAAGTTGACTGTGCCTTTAAACAGCTTGAAAAATGACAGAAAATTATGTCATTGCTTTAGAAGCTTCTGATAGCCTAATGGACATAATTTGAGTCAATTGGAGGTGTACCTGTGTATGTATTTCAAGGCCTACCTTCAAACTCAGTGCCTCTTTGCTTGACATCATGAGAAAATAAAATAAAAATCAGCCAAGACCTTAGAAAAATAATTGTAGACCTCCACTCGTCTGGTTCATCCTTGGGACCAATTTCCAAATGCCTGAAGGTACCACGTTCATTTGCACAAACAATAGTACGCAAGTGTAAACACCATGGGACCACACAGCCGTCATACCGCTCAGGAAGGAGATGTGCTCGGTCTCGTAGAGATGAACGTACTTTGGTGAGAAAAGTGCAAATCAATCCTAGAACAACAGCAAAGGACCTTGTGAAGATGCTGGAGGAAACAGGTACAAAGTATCTATATCCACAGTAAAACAAGTCCTATATCGGCATAACCTGAAAGGCCGCTCAGCAAGGAAGAAGCCACTGCTCCAAAACCACCATAAAAAAGCCAGACTACGGTTTGCAACTGCACATGGGGACAGAGATCGTACTTTTTTGAGAAATGTATTCTGATCGGATGTAACAAAAATAGATCTGTTTGGCAATAATGACCATCGTTACTTTTGAAGGAAAAAGGGGGAGTCTTGCAAGCCGAAGAACACCATTCCAACGGGGGCTTTGCTGCAGGAGGGACTGGTGCACTTCACAAAATAGATGGCAACATGAGGTAGGAAAATGATGTGGATATATTGAAGCAACATCTCAAGACATCAGTTAAAGCTTGGTCGCAAATGGGTCTTCCAAATGGACAATGACCCCAAGCATACTTCCAAAGTTATGGCAAAATGGCTTAAGGACAACAAAATCAAGGTATTGGAGTGGCCATCACAAAGCCCTGACCTCAATCCTGTAGAAAATTTGTGGGCAGAACTGCGTGTGCGAGCAAGGAGCGTGTGCGAGCAAGGAGGCCTACAAACCTGACTCAGTTACACCAGCTCTGTCAAGAGGAATGGGCCAAAACTCACCCAATTTATCATGGGAAGCTTGTGAAAGGCTACCTGAGACATTTGACCCAGGTTAAACAATTTAAAGGCAATGAAACCAAATACTAATTGAGTGTATGTAAACTTCTGAGAATGTGTGAACCCACTGGGAATGTGATGAAAGAAATAAAAGCTGAAATAAATCCTCCTCTCTACTATTATTCTGACATTTCACATTCTTAAAATAAAGTGGCGATCCTAACTGACCTAACATGGGGAATGTTTCCTTTGATTAAAATGTCAGAAACTGTGAAAAACTGCATTTAAATGTATTTGGCTAAGGTGTATGTAAAATTCGACATCAACTGTAGTAACTCCTCTTTCTGTTAATGACTAATCTCCTCTGGCATTTAGCCACCGTTATCTTTTTGCCTTGCAATAATTTTAGTTTGGTTTAACATTAGGGCATGGAAACTTTAGAGGCACAGCAATTGTTAAAAAATAAATAGACATGTCCACTCCCTAGACAGGAGCATATGTAATGGTGTCTAATGACCCAGACGCACATATCGAGTGCACTATTCTTGCTGACTGTTCTGAAATGAACACACATGTTCTGGAAAATTCCCAATACTAACGATCGTGTCTGAAGCTGGGTTTGCAGCACGGCTATCCTCGCCATAAGGCGATCGTTCTCCTGTAAATTATGAGTACAGCGACTGCAGTTAGAGTCATAATGTTAATGTTACTACTTAGCTTCGGCTGTTGGAGGTCCTGTAGAACCATGTCCAGTTAAAGCGTCCGGAGTGAAAAAGTTGAATGAAAAAAGTTGAGCGAGATAATAAAAAAAAATAATTAAAACGGTAAAACCGTAAAGTTGGCAGGTAGCAAAGTAACGTTTGAAACAAATCGCACAGCAGCACGTAAACGAGTCCACAAGATTAAAGAGCCAAGTCTGTTAATTGGCCAATAGCATATTTAAAAGGATCCACCTTCCTTGCTGATCTGTTTGAACAGTTTGCAAAATTGTTAATTAGTATCATCACTCCTTTTGAGTTTCTTTGGCCATGGGATAAATATATTTCGCCCAGTCCTTGTTCCGTACAACTTCGTCTGAAGGTGTATAATTAGTTTCCTGTAAATATATTATGTTCATTCTCTTTAACCAGGTAAAAAATGATAGTCTTTTCTTATTATCTTCTGAACCATTACAATTATAACTAGCTATACTTATTTCACCACTTACCACAATGATATACACGTTTTGATTATACTTACCATGTTTGATGTAGTTTGTTGATTACCACTACATGGAAGTATGATTTAAAAAAACTACCAACCAAGCATATACAAAATGTTTTTATAATGATAAAAAAAAGAAAAAAAAGAACAGCCGTTGTTGGGTTATGAGTGAAGGAGGAAATTTATGTAAAGGGAATACCCCATGTCTGTGCCCTACTGGAGTGCGTTGTCACGTTAAGCCACGCCTCGTGGAGTGTATCTATGGTCAGGGAGGGCTTTCATGAATGAATCAATGGGATGCGCGTTCTTGTAGATGCAGGAATGCCCACATGCAGGAACTCCTCAATTTGCGGCAGCAATCACACACTATCTGCCTGCGCATGAAACCCTGCTGCCTCCCTGGGGAATAATATCGCGAGGTTTGATTGGTTGCTGGATTTGGAACAAAGCTGCCGAACTTCAGAGTGATTTAGGCTGCTTGCTGAAAGAATCATGTGGAGACCAGACATCTAAGAGGTAGAGCAACTTGCAGGTGTGCGATTATATGCGGGATATTGAGAACGTGGTGAGTACATAGCATCTACCTTACATTTTTGTTGGCCTAGATAGCTACTATCTTGCACCAGTGCCAAATGCATTGCAAGTCAATGGAGAGGAACCAGAGCAAACGTTTGATGCAAGCATATTTGATCAGAGGTAACGTAACTATTTCAATTAGCTAGCTTAGTTTTAGCGAAAGAGCTGATTAGGCCTATCTGTATGTTTGTCAAACGTGGCGATGCCTTCAATTGTGCAGGTAACACTCACATCTACGTCCCTAGTCTGTCACGAATTATTAATACAATTATATTAGAAACGACTTCGGAACGCGGGTGTATGTGTGGCAATAGATGTTTACTCATGACCTAAGGCATATGCACCAGATATAAGTTGGTACATTTAACTCCATTACCAGTGTTCCAAACAGTCGAGTAAACAACACTTTACTGTGGCCCAGAAAATGTTGAATACATTGGCCATGCTGTCAATCCAACATGACTTCTTCTGCCGCGTTCAAAACCAACTGGAAACTCGGATATGGGAAATCTCATACTTCAAGGCAACTGGGAACTCAAAACGAGCTCCGACTTGGAAAATACGTTTTGAACGGTCATCCTACTCGGAATTCCGAGCTAAAGTCTCTGCACTGAATTTGGAACAGAAGGCTCGTAATAGCCCATCACAACACCGAATTTGTGTCCATCACAAGTGAAAGTGACCAATCTAAGGTTTCTAGAGATGCACCCACCTGTTAAGCCACCCAAGTTTGGACACTCATTCCAGGATTTTTATTTGTACTATTTTCTACAAACTTGCAAGCTCAAGTTCTTCATTTTCTGACCTTTTGTCTTAAAGTAATGATGGGCTGTTTCTCTTTGCTTATTTGAGCTGTTGCCATAACATGGACTTGGTCTTTTACCACCAAATAGGGCCATCTTCTGTATACCAAGCCTAACTTGTCACAACACAACTGATGGGTTCAAACGCATTAAGAAGGAAAGAACTTCCACAAATTAACTTAATTTTACCCCTTTTTCTCCCCAATTTCGTGGTATCCAATTGTTTAGTAGCTACTATCTTGTCTCATCGGTACAACTCCTGTACGGGCTCGGGAGAGACGAAGGTTGAAAGTCATGCGTCCTCCGATACACAACCCAACCAAGCCGCACTGCTTCTTAACACAGCGTGCATCCAACCCGGAAGCCAGCCGCACCAATGTGTCGGAGGAAACACCGTGCACCTGGCAACCTTGGTTAGTGCGCACTGCACCCGGCCCGCCACAGGAGTCGCTGGTGCACGATGAGACAAGGATATCACTACCGGCCAAGCCCTCCCTAACCCGGACGACGCTGGGCCACTTGTGCGTCGCCCCATGGACCTCCTGATTGCGACAGAGCCTGGGCGCGAACCAAGTCTCTGGTGGCACAGCCCTTAACCACTGCGCCACCCGGGAGGCCCCACAAATTAACTTTTAACAAGGCAAACCTGTTTAATTGAAATGCATTCCAAGGGACTACCTCATCACGCTGGTTGAGAGAATGCAAAGTCTGCAAAGCTGTCAAGGCTAAGGGTTCCTACTTTGAAGAATCTAAAATATATATTTTTAAATTTAACAATTTGTTGGTTACTTCATGATTCCATATGTCATTTCATAGAAGACAAAACTATGACATGCTGACCAAACCGCTCGCGCTCCATCGCGCGCATTTTGATTTTGTACCCCCACACCAGACACGATCAGGACACGCAGGTTGAAATATCAAAACCAACTGAACAAATTTATATTTAATTTGGGGACAGGTCAAAAAGCAAACATTTATGGCAATTTAGCTTGCTGTTGCTAATTCACTTGTCCTGGGATATAAACATTGGGTTATTTTACTTGAAATGCACAAGGTCCTCAACTCCGACAATTTCATCCACAGATAAAATGATTCAGTTTTTCGTCAGCTCTCCTCCTTCCGGCTTCTTATTTTGGAGTCAATATGGCGGTTAGCAATTAACTTTACACTATTACGACAATCTGCCGGAGTGCAGACCTTCATCTTTCCATCACCCACATTGGTATATGCTTCTAAGAACCAATGAGACGGGATAGGCCGGACTTGCAGTGTGTTGAGCGGCAGAAATGTAACCTATTTTTCTATTTTGGCGCCTGGCCACGGACGCTCGCGAGCATTGTGGGTGCAATGATTTGAATGTATATGTACATTTATTTCTCAGCGCACACGACATGTTATTCTACAATGTAGTAAAAGTAAAGAAACCTTGAATAAGTAGGCATGTCAACTTTTGACTGGTACTGGTACTGAAAGCATATTTTTATATGCTGAACAAATATAAATGCAACAATTTCAGAGTTTATGGTCTTGCAGTTCATATAAGAAAATCAGTCAATTGAAGTTCATTAGTCCCTAATCTATGGATTTCACATGACTGAGAATAGATATGCATCTGTTGGTCACAGTTAAAACATGTATACAAGTTGACCTTACTGTGATGAGCTCCTGAGGCCCATTGTATCTCTGTGCATTAAAATTGTCATCGATTTAAAAATGCAATTGTGTTGTCTGCCCTTACCATACTTATGCCTGCCCATACCATAACCCACCACCTCCATGGGGCACTCGGTTCACAACGTTGACATCGGCAAACCACTCCCCCACATGACTCCATACACCTGGTCTGCGGTTGTAAGGCCTGTTGGACACACTGAAAAATTCTCTGAAATGACAGATGCGGCTTATGGTAGAGAAATGAACATTCAATTCTCTGGCAACAGTTCTGGTGGACATTCCTGCAGTCAGCATGCAAATTGCACGCTCGCTCAACTTGCGACATGTGGGATTGTGTTGTGACAACTGCGCATTTTAGTGGCCTCTTATTTTCCCTTGCACAAGGTGCACCTGTGTAATGATATGCCACACCTGGTCAGGTAGCTGGATTATCTTGGCGAAGGAGACATTTGAGAGAACTTTTTATGTATGCAAAGTTTTATGGCATCTTTTTTTTTCAGTTCATGAACATATTTACGATTCTTCAAAGTAACTATTTACGTGTGTGTGTACAAACACCTGGACGGCATCCGCCTCAGGCAAACGGGCATTAGGTGTAACAACGTTTCCCCTTAGTGTCATTCGAACTTGTTTTCTTTTGACTTGTTATTTTTTTAACTGATCTTTGACCGTCATTCTATCCCCTGCCCAGCAACTCCACTCCTACTTGTCTCCAATTCCACATCCCAACCCTCAGCTTCCCTCAGCCCATCCCTCCTATCTTTGCTGGCCACCCTCTTCGGATTTCTACGTACCATGTATCTTTCAACTATGCTGTGATGTTTAACACAGAATTTGAATCTACAAGTTGAAGAGTAATAATACTCTATTAAAATGATTTATTAACTGACAAGCTGTCCAGATGTCTCAACAATGCTATTTCTAGGGTAGCCTTTTCTGCCATTCCTGAACCTAAGACCAGAAACATGCTACCGGGGATTTGTTAGTTATAAGGACTGCAAGCATGGACCAATCTCCCAGGGTCCATGCTTGCTCAATTTACTATTTTGACCTAAAGCAAATGCAATAGCTAGAGGTCCCTCAATCCTATAGGGATAATTAGCTAGGCATTAAATATAAAATCAGTGTGTATAGTTGGAAAAATTGAACCGCGACATAAATTCTAGGAAACATGCAAAATAATTTGCTATTCCACATTTTGATCTGTTTGGTTTAGCCTTACAGGCTACAATTCTATATATCATAAAACATACTCTAGTTAGACTAGTCAGACCATGAACACAGCCAGTAGTCAAATCTATGATTTGGCAAATGTCTGCAGTTAGGGGTCTGGCTTTTGTGGGAGGGGATATTGGTGAGCATGGTAGGTAGGCCTATCACTACCCTTTCCTGCTGGGAGTGGAGGCCCTGTAAACAGAGACTGATATGGAGCATAGGTTAGGAAATCCTTTGAGGAATATGAAGACTGGACCGTCACGTGAACCTGCTCGTTTGTCAAACTTTTAGGCTGCTCCTCTTGTCCTGTCTCGAAGATCACCATTCATAAATTAACTGCTGTAGCCAATCGAATAGGGCAGGGTGTTGCATTTTTTTCTAAACCATACTTTTTGCATGTTTATAATGCTATGAAGTTATTCTTTCCTTCTGGAAACCAACTATTGTAAATATGTTAGCTTCCCTCCTTGGAGAAAGATAAGTGCTACAGTATTTGTCATGTTGCGTAACTAACTTCTGTAGCCTGACTGGCATGCCTGGCGAGGGGAGTAGCCAGCTTGTCAGTATGCCAGAGCTTGAAGGTCGGCTTTAGTGGAACTGCAATGTAGCCCATGACGTTGTTTCATTGCACAGACAGGATCTGTGAGGGAATGGCATGCCTTTCACTCACCACCTTTTTATAATGCTCTACAAAAAGGTTATGGGTGGACCTGCACATTGGCCAGACCCTGACCGGCTGTCCTAACTACAAACAATACTTCTACCTAGGTTGACTTATATTCTGTGGAAAGTACACACTTTGTCAACCTACACAACAAATATAAATGGAACATTTAAAGTGTTGGTCCCAGGTTTCATGAGCTGAAATAAGATTGTAGAAATGTTCCATATGCACAAAAAGCTTTTCTCCAATTTATTTTGGCCACATTTGTTTACATCCCTGTTAGTGAGCATTTATCTTTTGCCAAGATAATCCATACACCTGACACGTGTGGCATATCAATAAGATAATTAAACAAATGTGCACCTGTGTAATGATTTAAAAATCATTGCACAGGTGCACCTTGTGCTGGGGACAAAAGGCCACTCTAAATAAAATGTGCAGTTTTGTCACAATGCCACATGTCTCAAGTGTTAAGGGAGTGTGCAATTGGCATGCTGTTTGGAGGAATGTCTACCAGAGTTGTTGCTGAGAATTGAATGTTTCTTTCTCTACCATAAGCTGCCTCATGTCGTTTTACAGAATTTGGCAGTACATCCAACTGCAGACAACGTGTATGACTTCATGTGGGTGAGCGGTTTGCTGATGTCAAAGTTGTGAGCATAGTGCCCCAGATATCTGTCCAATGGATGCATATCTGTATTCCCAGTCGTGAAATTTATTTAAAATAAACAAAAGTTAACTCAGTATAGTCTTGGTAATTGCATGTTTTAATTTGTTCACTATATTACTGGTGATAATTAATACACAAGATATGTAGCCTTTTGGTTATATGACTGATGATAAAAGGGATAGTGGTCCCCCACATACAGTAGCTAATAACTACTGTTGACGTCGTATTTTTGAAGTGGTGTGTCACCATTATCCTATCAGGGCCCTTCGCCCCAGACACTGCGTCCCTAAGTGAACTACTGCAGAGGGGACCATGTAGCACCTGAACGGAGCTCTGTTGGCTGTAATCAGATGCTGTCACCATGGCCTGGCTGTTAATGGGATTGCTGCCCAGAGGGTTGGTTTTTCTGGATATAGAAGGATGGTGTGGGTATGACCCCTTAGCCCTCCCCTTAACTGGTGCTTTTACCCGTTTCTATCCCAGTTAGCAGTACAGACAGGGTGTTGATTTGTCTATGGTGTTAACTTGTCTCTCTCTTCTCAGGTGTTGCTGTTAGCAGTAGGAGGTTAGGTGATGGTGCAGAGGCTTCAATCCGTTCTGACCCTCTACCTGTCAGGAGTGTTGGCTTTCCTAGGCCTGTGGTGGTACACCTATCGGAAGAAAGAATACCACCTCACTGACAAGGATGACGCAAATGATGAGACGACTGCAGACCAGGAGCACCTGTCCTCCCCCAGAGACGTAGGTAACTGTGTTGTGGAGAACGGCCACTCGACTGGGATGCATCTGGATGGGCACGCAGTGAGGGAGTGGTCATTAGTGGAACAGGAGCTTGTTGATATTACAAACACCCCAGCAGCAGCAGAGCAGGGTATAGTCCCACTCTGCCAATCACAACCTGAGGTAAGGGTTGTGGCTGCAGATGGTCTCATTAGTGGCCTGGTTACTGCTGCCGTGAAGCCTGTTTACGAGAGCACTGAGTCTTCAGCGCAAGTGTTCCTAGAGACTGCAGCTGAGGGTGGACCTGAGCAGGATCTAGAATTGCATGGCTGGTGTTCCCATTGTGTGCCATCAGCCATGCGTGCCACCAGCCATGTGTCAACTTGCTCCTTATCAATCTGTGACCTAGGCTCTGGTAAATCTAAGTCCGTCGGTGAAAGTGCAGGTTTAAATCAACCACCACAGTCTGAGACACTGGAGGACATTACAAACAGCACTTTGAACCTGGAGCCCGCAGAGGAGGTGGAGGTGGTTAGACTGGAGCCTGCAGGGGAGGTGGAGGTGGTTAGACTGGAGCCTGCAGGGGAGGTGGAGGTGGTTAGACTGGAGCCTGCAGGGGAGGTGGAGGTGGTAAGACTGGAGCCTGCAGGGGAGGTGGAGGTGGTTAGACTGGAGCCTGCAGGGGAGGTGGAGGTGGTTAGACTGGAGCCTGCAGGGGAGGTGGAGGTGGTTAGACTGGAGCCTGCAGGGGAGGTGGAGGTGGTTAGACTGGAGCCTGCAGGGGAGGTGGAGGTGGTTAGACTGGAGCCTGCAGGGGAGGTGGTTAGACTGGAGCCTGCAGGGGAGGTGGTTAGACTGGAGCCTGCAGGGGAGGTGGTTAGACTGGAGCCTGCAGGGGAGGTGGTTAGACTGGAGCCTGCAGGGGAGGTGGTTAGACTGGAGCCTGCAGGGGAGGTGGTTAGACTGGAGCCTGCAGGGGAGGTGGTTAGACTGGAGCCTGCAGGGGAGGTGGTTAGACTGGAGCCTGCAGGGGAGGTGGAGGTGGTTAGACTGGAGCCTGCAGAGGAGGAGGAGGTGGTTAGACTGGAGCCTGCAGAGGAGGAGGAGGTGGTTAGACTGGAGCCTGCAGAGGAGGAGGAGGAGGTGGTTAGACTGGAGCCTGCAGAGGAGGAGGAGGAGGTGGTTAGACTGGAGCCTGCAGAGGAGGAGGAGGAGGTGGTTAGACTGGAGCCTGCAGAGGAGGAGGAGGAGGTGGTTAGACTGGAGCCTGCAGAGGAGGAGGAGGAGGTGGTTAGACTGGAGCCTGCAGAGGAGGAGGAGGTGGTTAGACTGGAGCCTGCAGAGGAGGAGGTGGTTAGACTGGAGCCTGCAGAGGAGGAGGAGGTGGTTAGACTGGAGCCTGCAGAGGAGGAGGAGGAGGAGGAGGTGGTGGTTAGACTGGAGCCTGCAGAGGAGGAGGTGGTTAGACTGGAACCTGCAGAGGAGGAGGAGGAGGTGGTTAGACTGGAGCCTGCGGAGGTGGTTAGACTGGAGCCTGCGGAGGTGGTTAGACTGGAGGAGGCGGAGGTGGTTAGACTGGAGCCAGAGGGAGACATCCTGTCTGCTGTGGAAGAACCAACCTGTGAGTCAAGTCTACAGGCTGACACCTGTCTGGCTTCCCCCAGCCACCTTATAACCAGTCAGGTGTCTGCCTCAAAGCAGCCATTGGGAATTTTGAGGTCACCTCAGAAGAAAGAGTCTGAGGAATGTAAACGCAGCAGGATCAACACCGCAGAAATTAACCAGCTGGTGTCAGGTCTCATCACTGATGTGGTCTCCGCAGCAGTGAGTCAATTCCTGAAGGAAAAGACCCAGCTAGGACATAGTGTTAGTCCTCTCCATAGCGGGGACCCCTGCAAAGCCCCAGACCACATCTCAATGGATGACAGTGAACCTGAGCATGAGATGCCACCTCCGTGTTCAACAACCGGCAGAGAGAACATCAGTTCATCTCCTATAGTTCTGGAGGACGTGAAACACGACCACAGCAGTAGATCTGAGATTGAGACGGAGAAGATCGAGCCAGCAGAAGAAGATTCTGCAGTAGGTGATTCTGGATCCAGCTCTGGTCAGACCGAAAAGGTCTCCAGTGGCAAGGAGTTGAGCACCAGTATGAGCCCGCAACCACCCAGAGGACCTGCTGAAGGACTGGGGGCCACCAGCATGTTCCTCACTAACGGTTGGTGGATGGCGAATGTTCCAGGTGAGCTGCTTGATTAGCAGACTTTCAACTTCTCACAACATATCAGCATCCTTTCTGTCCAAGCTGACCTGTCGCTTTCTCTTAGTGTTGCAGTGTAGCTGTATCTGTCACACCCATGGCCTGTGTTCTGTTTACAGGTCCCATATGAGTTCAGGGCATATTTTTCTGCACTGAAGAAATATATTTATTTTCCTTTTATGCACAGTATTCAAGTAGGAAAACTATTTCCATGACAATGTATTCTCTTCTCTGTTACTGTTATGTTGTATGTGGGTCTTTTTATACGGTCTGTGTTTGCGTGGTTGTGTTATGTACACAACACAAGTGACTGTTTTTAGTGACTGATCCTTGCCCCCAGGCTCTGGTGTGAACAGCATGGACTGTGTAGACGGTTACTGTCAACATGAAGCCAGGGACAACAAGCATAGCAGTCCCAGTCTACCAAGTCAGCTACTGAACACCAATCAGGCAATTGAAAAATACAACCAAAGTCACAACAGCAGCCAGTCACCGACTGTTTGGGAGATGGAGGTGCCAAAGGTGAGTTGACCTCCCTGTCTAACCCTGTTATTCCTCTACCACCTTACTCATAATGCATTTTCTCTGGCTACTGATTTCCAGTTTAGGTTCTCTAGTGCAGGTGACATGAGGGCTTGTAGATATAGCCTTGAGTTGTTACAGTAGTGTGCTGCAGTCAGTCGTCTCAATTTAAGTGAGCCTGAGATCTGGTGCTCCGGTGACAGTGGCCTGGGTACAGCTGTCGGATTCATAGGGCTATGGCATGGTGGGTTGGGCTGTAGTAAAGGGGCAGTGTGTGAGGGGAGTCCTGCTGCCCTGCCTGTTGTCTTAATCTCCTCAGGTTCTCAATCAAGAGGACATTCCACAGAGCCAGGCAGCATGTACGCACACAGATCTCTTTCCAATTACTCTTAGAAGTGCTTGGTGTTATCAGTGGAAGAGCGACCTGGACAGCATGTGTGCACGCTCGGAGAAAGACGCACATCTTCTAGTATAATGTAATAACTTATGCATGATACTATGTATTCTCTGGTTTCACTGTCCAACAGCATTTTGTTGGTAGATTGATTGGGAAGAAGGGGCGACATGTGAACTACCTGAAGGAGATGTCTGGAGCTAAGGTCTTCATCACCGCCCTACCTTACACCCAGGAGTTCCAGATCTGCCACATAGAGGGTGAGTGACCCAGGAGCTGCCTCTCCACAACAGGACATCACTTGTAGTTGGGATTTGGGAACCTAGGCATTGGGAGCTGTAGTGTCACTAGTGGCTCGCTCAGTTTGTCCCTCTGTTTCCTTCAGGGTCAGAGGAACAGGTGGATTGTGCTCTGGAGCTGATCAGGAAAAAGTTCAAAGATCTAGATGTGACCAACTGTTACATCCAACCGCCAGTGGCCAGCCTTCCCTCTCTCTCCATCACATCCTGGGTAAGTGGTTTCTTCTGCTTGGCAGAAGTAGTGTGGGATTGTAAATGGTGCTTTGACTAAAATACTATTTCTTTCCCTTAGCTGCTGCTTCCCCATAGGGTTACAGTTGAGGTAATGGTGATCCAGGTAGCATCTGGGAACTGTGTGTTCCTCCAGCAGCACAAACACCCCACCTTCCATGCTCTCTGCAGTCTGGACCAAAATATGAGCCTGTGCTACTCTCACCCAGGGTGCCCTCCCCTGCCGGCCCCAGTGGAAGGTAGGCATGCACAGCCAGGGTGCCCTCCCCTGCCGGCCCCAGTGGAAGGTAGGCATGCACAGCCAGGGTGCCCTCCCCTGCCGGCCCCAGTGGAAGGTAGGCATGCACAGCCAGGGTGCCCTCCCCTGCCGGCCCCAGTGGAAGGTAGGCATGCACAGCCAGGGTGCCCTCCCCTGCCGGCCCCAGTGGAAGGTAGGCATGCACAGCCAGGGTGCCCTCCCCTGCCGGCCCCAGTGGAAGGTAGGCATGCACAGCCAGGGTGCCCTCCCCTGCCGGCCCCAGTGGAAGGTAGGCATGCACAGCCAGGGTGCCCTCCCCTGCCGGCCCCAGTGGAAGGTAGGCATGCACAGCCAGGGTGCCCTCCCCTGCCGGCCCCAGTGGAAGGTAGGCATGCACAGCCAGGGTGCCCTCCCCTGCCGGCCCCAGTGGAAGGTAGGCATGCACAGCCAGGGTGCCCTCCCCTGCCGGCCCCAGTGGAAGGTAGGCATGCACAGCCAGGGTGCCCTCCCCTGCCGGCCCCAGTGGAAGGTAGGCATGCACAGCCAGGGTGCCCTCCCCTGCCGGCCCCAGTGGAAAGTAGGCATGCACAGCCAGGGCCTTGGGACTCCTTACCCTCAAGGATGTCTGATTTTAAAGTATTTTTCCATGGTGTTGAAGTTTTTTCAAATGTCCTACTTAAAAATATATATATACAAAAATGAACAATTATCTTTGCATATCTCACACACACATAGTTGGAGTGATCTGTGCTGCCCAGATGCCTGAGGGAGCCTGGTGGAGAGCGCAGGTGATGGGTCACCATGAAGAAACCATGGTGGAACTCCGCTATGTGGACTATGGAGGCTATGATATAGTGAAGATGGACACCCTCCGCCAGATCAGGTGACAAACTCCCTGTGGGGATTCAGAATATAACTGGAATGGGGTTGACATTGGAATTCACCAGCTGGTAATTACCGACGTTAAAGAAATGTAGATAAAAAATAGATACAGTACCAGTCAAACGTTTGGACAGCTACTCATTCAAGGGTTCTTTATTTTGACTATTTCCTACATTGTAGAATAATAGTGAAGACAAACTATGAAATAACACATATGGAGTTGTGTAGTAACCAAAAAAAGTGTTATACAAATCTAAATATATTTGAGATTCTTCAAAGTAGCCACCCTTTGCCTTGACAGATTTGCACACTCTTGGCATTCTCTCAACCAGCTTAATGAGGAATGCTTTTCCAACAGTCTCGAAGGAGTTCCCACGTATGCTGAGCACTTGTTGGCTGCTTTTCCTTCACTCTGCGGTCCAACTCACCCCAAACCATCTCAATTGTGGAGGCCAGGTCATCTGATGCAGCACTCCATCGTTCTACTTATTGGTCAAATAGCCCTTCCACAGCCTGGAGAAGTGTTTTGGGGCATTGTTCTGTTAAAAACAAATGATAGTCCCACTAAGCGCAAACTAGATGAGATGGTGTATCGTTGCAGAACGCTGTGGTAGCCATCCTGGTTAAGTGTGCCTTGAATTCTAAATAAATCACTGACAGTGTCATCAGCAAACCATCACACCACCTCCATGCTTCACGGTTGGAACCACACATGCAGAGATCATCCGTTAACCTACTCTGCGTCTCACAAAGACCCGGCGGTTGAAACCAAAAATCTTACATTTGGACTCATCAGACCAAAGGACAGATTTCCACCGGTCTAATGTGCATTGCTCGTGTTTCTTGGCCCAAGCAAGTCTCTTATTCTTATTGGTGTCCTTTAGTAGTGGTTTCTTTGTAGCATTTGACCATGAAGGCCTGAAGACCATGAAGACAGTTGATGTTGAGAATTGTCTGTTACTTGAACACTGAAGCATTTATTTGGGCTGCAATCTGAAGTGCTGTTAATGCTAATGAACTTATCCTCTGCCGCAGAGGTAACTCTGGGTCTTCCTTTCCTGTGGCGGTCCTCATGAGAGCCAGTTTCATCATAGCGCTTGATGGTTTTTGCGACTGCACTTGGAAGATACTTTCAAAGTTCTTAATTTTCTGTATTGACTGACCTTCATGTCTTAAAGTAATGATGGACTGTTTCTCTTTGCTTATTTGAGCTATTCTTTCCATGATATGGACTTAGCTTTATTTGGTAAAAGACCATCTTCTGTATACCACCCCCACCTTGTCATAAAACAACTGAGATATATATATATATATATACACACTGCTCAAAAAAATAAAGGGAACACTTAAACAACACAATGTAACTCCAAGTCAATCACACTTCTGTGAAATCAAACTGTCCACTTAGGAAGCAACACTGATTGACAATACATTTCACATGCTGTTGTGCAAATGGAATAGACAACAGGTGGAAATTATAGGCAATTAGCAAGACACCCCCAATAAAGGAGTGGTTCTGCAGGTGATGACCACAGACCACTTCTCAGTTCCTATGCTTCCTGGCTGATGTTTTGGTCACTTTTGAATGCTGGCGGTGCTTTCACTCTAGTGGTAGCATGAGACGGAGTCTACAACCCACACAAGTGGCTCAGGTAGTGCAGCTCATCCAGGATGGCACATCAATGGGAGCTGTGGCAAGAAGGTTTGCTGTGTCTGTCAGCGTAGTGTCCAGAGCATGGAGGCGCTACCAGGAGACAGGCCAGTACATCAGGAGACGTGGAGGAGGCCGTAGGAGGGCAACAACCCAGCAGCAGGACCGCTACCTCCGCCTTTGTGCAAGGAGGAGCAGGAGGAGCACTGCCAGAGCCCTGCAAAATGACCTACAGCAGGCCAAAAAAGTGCATGTGTCTGCTCAAACAGTCAGGAACAGACTCCATGAGGGTGGTATGAGGGCCCGACGTCCACAGGTGGGGGTTGTGCTTACAGCCCAACACCGTGCAGGACGTTTGGCATTTGCCAGAGAACACCAAGATTGGCAAATTCGCTACTGGCGCCCTGTGCTCTTCACAGATGAAAGCAGGTTCACACTGAGCACGTGACAGAGTCCGGAGACGCCGTGGAGAACGTTCGGCTGCCTGCAACATCCTCCAGCATGACCGGTTTGGCGGTGGGTCAGTCATGGTGTGGGGTGGCATTTCTTTGGTGGGCCGCACAGCCCTCCATGTGCTCGCCAGAGGTAGCCTGACTGCCATTAGGTACCGAGATGAGATCCTCAGACCCCTTGTGAGACCATATGCTGGTGCGGTTGGCCCTGGGTTCCTCCTAATGCAAGACAATGCTAGACCTCTTGTGGCTGGAGTGTGTCAGCAGTTCCTGCAAGAGGAAGGCATTGATGCTATGGACTGGCCCGCCCATTCCCCAGACCTGAATCCAATTGAGCACATCTGGGACATCATGTCTCGCTTCATCCACCAACGCCACGTTTCACCACAGACTGTCCAGGAGTCCAGGTCTGGGAGGAGATCCCTCAGGAGACCATCCACCACCTCATCAGGAGCATGCCCAGGCGTTGTAGGGAGGTCATACAGACACATGGAGGCCACACACTACTGAGCCTCATTTTGACTTGTTTTAAGGACATTACATCAAAGTTGGATTAGCCTGTAGTGTGGTTTTCCACTTTAATTTTGAGTGTGACTCCAAATCCAGACCTCCATGGGTTGATAAATTTGATTTCCATTGATAATTTGTGTGATTTTGTTGTTAGCACATTCAACTATGTAAAGATAACTATTTAATAAGAACATTTCATTCATTCAGATCTAGGATGTGTTATTTTAGTGTTCCCTTTATTTTTTTGAGCAGTGGGTTTTGATTGAACACTTTTTGGTTACTACATGGTTCCATGTGTTATTTCATAGTTTTGACATCTTCACTCTTATTCTACAATTTAGAAAATAGTAAAAACAAAGAAACCCTTGAATGAGTAGGTGTGGCTTAACTTTTGGCTGGTACTGTATGTATGTACACTTGAAGTTGGAAGTTTACATACACTTAGGTTGGAGTCATTAACTTGCTTTTCAACCACTCCCCAAATGTCTTGTCCTAACAGACTTGCCAAAACTATAGTTTGTTAACATCTACTTTGTGCATGACACATGTTACAACAATTGTTTAGACTATTTCACTTATAATTCACTATCACAAATCCAGTGGGTCATACGTTTACATACACTAAGTTGACTGTGCCTTTATACACCTTGGAAAATTCCTGAAAATTATGTCATGGCTTTAGAAGCTTCTGATAGGCTAACTGACATCATTTGAGTCAATTGGATGTGTACCTGTGGATGTATTTCAAGGCCTACCTTCAAACAACACAGTGCTTCTTTGCTTGACATCAGGGGAAAATCTAAAGAAATCAGCCAAGACCTCAGAAAATAAATTGTAGACCTCCACAAGTCTGGTTGATCCTTGGGAGCAATTTCCAAATGCCTGAAGGTACCACGTTCATCTGTACAAACAATGGTACGCAAGTATAAACACCATGGGATCACACAGCCGTCATACCGCTCAGGAAGGAGATGCGTTCTGTCTCCTAGAGATGAACGTACTTTGATGCGAAAAGTGCAAATCAATCCCAGAACAGCAGCAAAGTACCCTGTGAAGATGCTGGAGGAAACCGGTACAAAAGTATCTATATCCACAGTAAAAAGTGTCTTATATCGACATAACCTGAAAGGCCGCTCAGCAAGGAAGAAGCCACTGCTACAAAACCGCCATAAAAAAGCCAGACTACGGTTTGTAACTGCACATGGGGACAAAGATCGTACTTTTTGGAGAACTGTCCTCTGGTCTGATGAAGAAAAATGGAACGGTTTGACCATAATTACATTTGGAGGAAAAAGGGAGAGGCTTGCAAGCTGAAGAACACCATCCCAACCGTGAGGTACGGGGGTTGCAGCATCATGTTGTGGGGGTGCTTTGCCGCAGGAGGGACTGGTGCACTTCACAAAATAGATATCATGAGGGAGGAAAATTGTGGATATATTGAAGCAACATCTCGACATCAGTCAGGAAGTTAAAGCTTGTTCGCAAATGGGTCTTCCAAATGGACAATGCCATTTGCCACAACTTCCCAAGTTGTGGCAAAATGGCTTCAGAACAACCAAGTCAAGGTATTGTCGTGGCCATCACAAAGCCCTGACCTGCCCACAAATTTATGGGATTGAGAACTGAAAAAGCGTGTGTGAGCAAGGAGGCATACAAATCTGACTCAGTTACACCAGCTCTGTCAGGAGGAATGGGCCAAAATTCACCCAACTTATTTTGGGAAGCTTGTGGAAGGCTACCTGAAACGTTTGGCCCAAGTTAACCAATTTAAAGGCCATGCTACCAAATACTAATTGAGTGTATGTAAACTTCTGACCCACTGGGAATGTGGTGAATGAAATAAAAGCTGAAATAAATAATTATCTCTCCTATTATTCTGACATTTCACATTCTTAAAATAGTGGTGATCCTAAGACACAGGGAATGTTTACCAGGATTAATTATCAGGAAATGTGAAACTAGGTTTAAATGTATTTGGCAAAGGTGTATGTAAACTTCCGACCTCAACTGTGTGTGCATGTTACACACAAATTAACACCAAGGAGGAATTGGATGTCATTTTGCTTCCTTTCTCATCAAATGCCTGATTGTGTAGTCGGCTTAAAAACAGTGCAAATAAATTGACACCAACAGAAGATATTGTTAATCAAGATGGACAGAGAGCTGTGCAAGGAGTCACCCCACCAAGTGAACGTTATCATTCCCCCTAGCATAATTATTGCAATCGCTTCCATGTGGCGTCAATGAATCAGCAGTGGATTCTCAAAAAAAAAAAATATATATATATATATATATATACTGTAACTACACGTGACCAGTTAGATTGATTTCTATTTAATGTGGCTGGTAAATCTCACATTTTGTCCCGCAAAATGAAAATCAGGTCAGACATTTGCCTGGCACATTTTATTCCTAGTGGCAACAGTGGGATTGATGTTGACGATGCTCCTCCCACAGATCTGACTTCGTTGCGTTGCCGTTCCAAGGGCCTGAGGTGATCCTGGAACATATTGCACCCATTCCAGGTATGTTTCAGCTGTATTTCTTCCTCTACTTTAGGACAACATAATATCAAAATGATACATTCTGCATTCTAAACATGAATGAAAGTTCATGCTCATATCTGTGTTCTCTTCCTTTTCTACTTGGAGAAGATTTTTCAGCTGCAGCCAAATCTGCCCTGGAGGAGATGACACGAGGATTGGCACTACTTGCACAGGTAGAGAAAAGAGAAGTGCATGGATACGTCTCCTGCTGATGTACAGTCTGCAGAATGACATGTCCCTGTTCTTACCCTGTATATCTGCATTTTCCTCAGGTCACAAACGGTCACACCAGTGGCATTCCTTTGGTACAGATATGGAGAACAGAAGGAGAAGAGGTTGGCAATATTTTGTTTATTTTGGAACATGTTTAAAGTACTGAAGCTTTTCTCCTAATGCTTTTAAGAAAGTGTTCTAATGGGTTCATGTTGTTAATGTTTTTCTCTTGCTGTTCCAGTTGGTGTCTGTGAACCGTGCTATGGTGGATAATGGACTGTGCAGCTGGGTAGACAGCCCCTGACCGTGAAGCGCAATCCTGGCTGTTCAGATCGTTTTAATACCTCCCTTGTGATGTAAGCACAGATCTATAAGTGATAGGATAGGTGTAAGTTTACCACCCTATTATTTTCACCAATCCAGATCTGTGATTACCACAGTAGCTAGGAAGGAACAATGGATTTCTGAAGTATTCAAACAGGGACCTTGCCTTGTCTTTCACCTTTTTACCCCCTCAGTCCCACCTCTGGACTACTGCCTTGATGGCATAACAATGTTGTCCTGCAGCACAAAGTCTTCCTGCTCAACTCCACCATTATACTTGTTTCTTTACAACCATGTACACACAATCCAAGTTATTTTGTGAAGTTTTATTTACTCCCACCCGGTCCTATAAATGTTTGTATTGGACACATAATGTAATCATAATTAACAATCTCACTTAACCCCCCACACACACTGAATACTATTTTGTTTTTAATGTATACATTTCTATTAAGAAACTAAATAAAGATCAACTGTCCTTACGGACGTCTCCTCTTTGGTCGTAACCATAGATGTACAGTATAGCTACCGTCTGAAAATGTATTGGCTTCAATCAGGAAGTATTACATTAAGGAATATTGTGTACATTTTGTTGGATGATACACACATTTAGGATCCTGTTGTGTATTGACCTAAAGGTCCAATCTCTAAATATATGGCTCTGCAGAAAACATTTTTGCTCAGTCAGCCAGTGCCTGATCCTCTCACTGAGTGTTTGTTTCTTCTTTTGAAGGGAGAGCTTGAGTATTTTCATTTCTCTGATTTGTTGTAAGTAGTTTTTGATGTAGAAGATGTTTTACAAAAAAGGGTCATGGTGGAATGAGTATCAAGATTACGTAGTGAATCCAGTAGATGGCACCGAATGCTTAGTTTTTGCAATTCCTTTTAGTCAAGCACTAGGCAGGGGGAGTGTAACGAATACAGAGAACCTGCTCTCTTGATAAGCACTCAAATGTTTCAATCAATTCACAGATTAATCTAATGAATGAGCTTGTATGCATTTTGGTTTGACTGCTAAATATTATATAAACTCGGCGGAATTATAGTTCTAATCAAACATTGTTTACTTGAGGCAACTTGGGCTGTTTACGCAGGCAGATAAATTCTATTTTTTTTCACTAATTGGTCTTTTGACCAATCAGATCAGCTTTTGAAAAAGGTCTGCTGTGAAAAGGGATGATGTGATTGGTCAAAAGACCAATTGGTGGAACAAAATATCAGAATAGGCCTGCTTGTTTAAACAGCTTTGGTAGGCCTATCATTCCAGGCAGCTGAAGACTTTGGGTAGTTCATCTGCCCAGGTGTTGCTGACGCATGCAAAATCTTACACTCCCTGGATAGGTATTTCAACTACCCACATGTTTTGCCAGGCCTGGGGGGGGCTAATTGCATTTTTAACTGATTGTTGGAGTCCGGTATGTTAGCTGGGGCAAAAGCGTGACACTCAGGCCCCCGAGGACTGGAGTTGCCCAGGCCTGTTATACTGTAGCATGTCAGTCGATGGTTGACGGGTGCAATGTCTGAGCAGGGGACCGCGACCGTAATGTTATTTTCTAGCAAACTACTCATTCAGCTGAAATTAGAATGAAACACTTGTAGGACCAAATTAGAACCTTTCTGATTGAATACTGTATACAGGAAATCATGTCTGTGATGAAGGAAAACATCAAATATTTGTTTTATCCACTTGTCTAGATTCATCCCCATCCCCACAGTAAAATATTTTGGTTTAAGATGCAGTATATCAGATGTGTTAGCTGCCTCTTTGCCTTTTCATCATGTTATATCCAAATTCTACAACTCTTAGTCTTTACCATCTAACCAGGTTTTTTTGTGTGATGTTCATTACTTTTTGTTTATATTTAAAGGGTTGTTTCACCCCAAATCCCATTTGAGTTGCAGCTGTATATAAATGTGAGAAGTCTATTATATACAAGTGGTAATTTATCATGAACTGCCAGATTTGTTAATTTGATTTTCTTCCCTTTTGTTCTATTCACTATAATTGACAGTGTCAGTGGTATAGACTGAAGAGAAGGGATGGTTGTTTCTTTCAGCATGCCGTCTGTGGGCATTTCAGTGCAGAGGTCAAGAGTTGTTTCAGCAAAGGCCTCTGATAATGCAGCAGCATGCACTCCTTGGTGTCTTTGATGAGACTAATTTCAAGGAGTGTGGCATGGGAAAAAAATAAAGAAGCTAATCGGAGGGCAGGACTTTGAGGAGCCTCATCCAAGACCCCCATTGATTAATGAAGTCACTGTCATTCTCCATTATCTTCGCTGCTCATAACACTCACCCGCCAGCAGTGGAGAGCGATTGAAGGATTCGCAAATGTCGCCTCGCGTTGATTCTCAATTCAAGTCAGCGCTGCACTCCATGATGTTTTGATTTGAACGTGATTCCATTTCTATTTTATATTACAATTAATTTCTTATTACATTTCTTAAAAGATTAAAGAGATATTTTGGCAATGAGGCCCTTTATCTACTTCCCCAGAGTTAGATGAACTTGTGGATACCATTTTTGTCTCTGTCCAGTAAGAAGGAAGTTAGAGGTAGTTTTGCGCCAGTGATAACTAGCGTTAGTGCTATGACTGGAAGTCTATGGATATCTGCTAGCGCTAGTTAGCAATTGCGTTAGTTTGCGTCTTTCGAACTGCACACAGAGACATAAAAATGGCATCCACGAGTTCATCTGCCTGCATAAGAAAAGTACATCTGTGATGGTTGAAACGGAATACCAAGGTTGCCTTTTCATGGAAGAAACTATCCATGTATTTAGGGTTATCAATGACTCACAACATTATTGAATAGTATTTTCCTATTAACAATACTATTTTAATAGAGCACTCTATTGTAGGCTTACATTATGCTATCCTGCAAATAAGTGTGCTGAATATTTCTGTGTAGTTATGTGTAGGTGGTTAAACAACACATGTGCAATTTTTTGCAATCAATCATGGAACCTAATGTGGGACACAGGTGTGCTGGGAATGAATAGGGGTATGGGGAGCTGCTGATGCTATATGTTTGGGTTTTCCTACGTGGTAAAGCTAAAATAAATCAAATCCTCCAATCACAGGTATTGCTTTTTTACACAGTTTAGAATGCTTTGGTAAAAATAACTTTTGGTCTTACGGTACTTTTATGTCCCTCTGTATTTGGCATGACAGAATTTGCCTTCTTAAAAATGACAGCAAAAGAGCAATGGATTTATTCAGAATGAAAGCAATCACTACAAAATCTTCCCAACCAGTATTATGCCCCACAATTTATGCTATAAAATGACCTTTAATATGAGATTGATAAATCACTGCTTTAATAAATACCAACATTAAAAATTGACATGCATGGCATCAAAAACATGGTGGCTGTTGCTGGGGAATACAGCAGGCCAGGGCCATGATTTTAACTAAATGTCATTACAATATGGCTTGAATATGTGAAGTCATTATAAAGGAGTAGACCTCAGCAGAGCCCCCTAACAGAACAGCAGAGCATCACACTGGCACTGCCTCTGACTGTCACTGAGATCTGTGCATCGATCTCGTCTGGCACTCATGGTTTGAGCTCTCGGTAGGACGACGAGGGACTGTGTGACAGCTGCAGCAGACAAGGAGGTCCCCAGCTGTCCTTTCACGCTCCTCTTCCCCTCTGCTCTCATCTCACACTATCATTTCTTCCTCCTCCTTCCATTTAAATCCCTAATGGCTCCCTGCGATCAGCATCCACAGGCCTGGTTATCCCTCTGCCATCCTTGAGTTACTGTGACATTTCTGTGTGTTGAATGCCATCTCTATAGAGCTGTGCGAGAACAGTGCTCATGTTGAATGCTTGTCAATGCTACACTATGTTCAATATATGAACGCTCTCAGGACACAATGTTTCCTTGTCTCTAGGCTCAGCTATCTGGGTAGAGGGGTTGACTTTATTGAGCTAGTGTTCAATTTCTCAGCTTCATGTTTTAACCACATTTCCTCAATGAAAAACACATCAATAACCTCTGGGGAGGTTTTTGTGTGTATGTTTAGTTGTGCAACTGGAACATATGTTTCCTATTTCAATGGGGAACCGTGTCGTAAATGTTTTGAAGTGCAAAGGCCTCATATTGATATGTTCAAGGCATGTAACAGATGTAGGACATATAAAATTATACCGCCCCTTAAATACTTTATCCGTTCATTAATCAAACACAGATGCCATTGTAATTGCAGGCAAATTCACATAGTTGTCCCTACCGTAGAATGCACAGGAGGCTGCTGAGGGGAGGACGGCTCATAATAATGTCTGGAACGGAACGAATGGAATGGCATCAAACACATGGAAACCAAGTGTTTGATGCATTTGATACCATTCCACGTATTCCGCTCCAGCCATTACCACGAGCCCGTCCTCCCCAGTTAAGGTGCCCCCAACCTCCTGTGGTAGAATTATATAATACAGTTTCTTCACTGTTGTCAAGGGGGTTTCCATGCATTTTACATATTGTCTCGATAACCTTGATCACTAAAATACAATATTTTCCCTTTACTCTTCAGCATTGAACCAACCTTTGAAGGCGTGTATCGTTAATGACTAGGTAGGGATTTATTACATGAATATGCAGAGAGGAAGGGTATATCACTGTTGACTGCCGAAAAGGATCTCGGCTGCATCGGTCATGTTGTTTGAAGGCTGAATTGCATCTCCGACAGGCTCACTTAACACTAGTGGCTCCTCAGATTAAAGGGAATGCACCACCACTCCATAAACCTTGGCTTGGAGTGTTTTCATTTCAATGAATACAACAGATGTCACAATTACTGTGATAGATCCACATTGTGATGTTTACTTGCCTTGTGTGAAGTACTTTGTTGTATTTAGTTGTTTAGAGCTCAGCAAAACTGTGTGTGTGTGTGTGTGTGTGTGTGAGAGTGAGTGAGTGAGTGAGAGCGCGAGGGAATGCATGTTAGTGTAACGACTGTTGGAAGGAGTGGACCAAAGCGCAGCGTGGTACGTGTTCATCTTTATTATTTGAACTGAACACTGATTAACAAAAACAACAAGAGAATAAATGAAACCGAAACCGTTCTGTCTGATGCAGACACAAAAACAGAAAACAACTACCCACAAAACCCATGTGGGAAAAAGCTACCTAAGTATGGTTCTCAATCAGAGACAATGATAGACAGCTGCCAAACAACAAAGAAATACAAAACATAGAAAATGAACATAGAATGCCCACCCTAGTCACACCCTGGCCTAACCAAAATAGAGAATAAAAGCCTCTCTATGGCCAGGGCGTGACAGTTAGACACACGTACACACACGAAAGAGAGAATACGATACCGGAGTAAACATGAACATTTCAGTGTAATGTTGATTATTTCAAGTTGCTTTTTCCTATTTTCGAGTGGAGATTCATCCAAAAATATGTGAAAATAAATTCCACCTACCAATGCTGAACCTACTCTATGTATGTCTTCTGTCTATTGTTAAGGAAAAAGAGCAGGTTCAACATTGGTTAGAATAACTTCATAAGGTATACAATAATGTTTATTGTACAGAAAGGTTGACCTGTGTGGCTTGTGACCAACATTTAAACGAGCTCTCATAGATAAACCAGTTCAGTCAGTAATGACATCATTCTGCACCCAGTTCTAAGTGTCTTGCAAGGGTTCTTCTCAAGTAAAAAGGAGACCAATTTGAGTGTGCGCAAGCGTGCACGTCCGTGTGTCTTCCTCCCTCTGTCTCTGGCCGCAGTAAGGAAATAAACAGCAATCACTGTACCATGACTTGAAATCCACTGAGCATCCAGCTTTAATTGAGCTCTCACTTATGTTCAGATTTAATGGAAAACTAGGCCCGCTTCCCCCAGTTACTGAGTAATGAACATGCATATTCAGAGGTAACAATTAAATCCACCTTTTTTTTCTCCTTTTTCATCTTCAGGTGGACTACGTTTCTTGTACTATAGCATTTCAAAATTCAATATGGAATACAATGCTAAAATGTTCTTCTAAAATAGTATCTTATTAAAAGACATTAAATGTCATGTGAGGGACCATGTTTCTTCAATCCATTTGAACACACAAAATATGCCCCATGCAAGTGTTCACATATAGTGCAGGCTAATACTGTAGACCTACTTAACCTGTCTCGGCCTGAACAATCTACTGTACATGTTCATACAAACATAGAGAAAATAATAATGCATTTCTTTAGGATAAATAATGAAAATATTGCTGATATAAAGGCACAAACAATGTATTCACAATATATCAATATGATAGTTTACAAATCTGTAATAACCAATAGGCCTATTTCACATGCAAATACAACCTACTTTTGACCTTTGACCATGAACTAACTTGGCCCATCATTAATCGTTTCTCTAATTGCATGTGTGCGCTGGAAGGAAATTACTCATTAAATAAAATGTTGCCATTAGGGCATGTAACATTTGTTTTGTATTGACATTGTTACTAATCACAGCGGTTATATTGTCATAAGAGCGTTATGACCAATAGTTTTTTTTGTTTTTGTTTGTTTCATAGGCGGGTTTTCTGTATTAACGTCAATTGGATTGGTTAGTTGACGAGCCCTCGCCCCGCCCAGTGAGGGCTAGGGAGAGCATGCTGAGGGAGGGGGCTAAACTGAGCTGATCCCACGTGTGACGATTCCGTTCCCGGCTCAGTAATATTCTCCCAGTCGGGCTGTGCATAGCTTTTGCAGTGTCTGTGTGTGTTTGTTACTGTAGTTACTGCCTATAGTTTGGTTAGCTATGGAAGGAGACGGGAGTCAAGTTACATCTGGAAGCCCAAATGATTCACAACATGACCCGGGGTAAGATGATAACAATTTCGACTTTCCTTTGTTTATTGCATTTTTCATCTGAGAATGTCTGAGAGAGGATTTAGCAAGAGTGCAGTGCTGGATTCAACTCGCAATGCGCACATCACCATTGGTCTTTCCTTCCGGATGCAGTTAGTAGCGATGAAGCTTCTGCTTTGCTTTAGAAGATTACAGTAGCAAGTGTGGCCTTCCCCTTTTAATAAGATACATTATTGCTATCCAGCGATTTTTGTTTTCTCTCTCTACTCGTTAAGATCGCTTTTAGAAGTAGTTAGTCGTCAAAATGGCCGATCTGACATCTGTACTCACTTCTGCTATGTTTTCTTCTTACAGTAAAATGTTTATTGGTGGCCTCAGCTGGCAAACCTCACCAGGTGAGACAATTATTCCCTTACATTTCCCATGTTTCTTATTTTGTTACAATAATTGATTGTGCATGCTGTGGTCGCGTTCTCTGTGTGTGCAGTAGGCAACTGTATGGGATATCTGAAGTCCCTCTGTTTGCGCGCAAGGTTATTTTAGATTTCCAATCATCTGAAGTCCTCTATTCGACCCCTGTGTTTTTGAAACACACTGACAACAGTATGACAACCATTTGTTATTGACTAATTATCCGACATATTTTCTCTGTTCACAGACAGCCTTAGAGACTATTTTAGCAAATTCGGAGAAATAAGAGAATGTATGGTGATGAGAGACCCCACAACAAAACGTTCCAGGTAAAAGGTTTTTACTTTTGCTTTCCAGTTGGTGAAATGCTATCCTACACTTGTGTAGTTTATATGCCATATATTAACCCGGGCTGTTTGTCCCGCGTTGTGTTTGACAGAGATAGATTAGCTCAAAAGATAGCTGCGGGCGAATGCAATTTGACATTGACTTTGGGACTGAATTGCAATGTTGGTGTAGTGTTTCCCCCTCTCCTATAAATCAATATAAAGTCAAATAACTTATATATCAGTGCCCGCAATCACTATAGTAATCTACAATTTAGGTAGATATTATCTCTATCATTTGAATGAACAGTAGTTAACTGGGACAGTGTAAATACCTGATGTACAGTAAAAACATGATATTCTTGATAGGCTACCATATGTTAATACTCTGAGAGAAACAGTTTATATTTCTACCTTCTCACGTAGTCTATGTAAATAATCTGTGACCTAATTGGTTGTTTCTCTGTATTTCTTTGTTTTGCAGAGGATTTGGATTCGTTACGTTTGCAGATGCTGCCAGTGTAGATAAAGTCTTAGCTCAACCACACCACGAATTAGACTCAAAGACGGTATGTCTGTGTTTTGATGTCATTTGCAATGATATTTTACTGTCTGTGTTGCACGTTTTAAAATATGAATCATTGCCTTTATTAATTTCACTGTCATGCTTGAGATATGACACTGTAATAATACTGTAATATAAGTTCCACATAGCAAAATAATACCACATTGAAACCAACAACAACTGCAGTACATCCATGTGTGGCAGGTGGCATCTCAGAATGCTCACATGCCATTTGCCAGTCACTGGGTTGGCCCTCTTGGTAAAGAGCTATTGGTAAAATGATTTATTTGATCAAAGCTGTAGATGTGGAATTAGCCCATGATATCACCGTGACCCCCTTCATGTAAACTATTGCGGTAAAACACCACGCAGGGGTGAATCTCATACCTGCTTAATTTCCCTTCTCCTCTGAATGAATGAAGGTGACACGCCCCCTTTCCCATCTCCCAGTACCACTCCACATGTGCACATATCCCATGTCACTCACATGGGCTTTCTCTCACAGGCCTCCTCCATGCATATAACCTGTCAGATCGTACACATCACTCTGTTTGATTCATATCGCGTCAATGGAAGTGGGAAGTTACAAATGTGATTCTATTACATAAATATTGATGCCAAAAGGTCCATTAATCCTGTAAAATATTTGTTATTTCATTACATCAAATGATATATACTTATGTATAAGTGTATTTGAAATATTACAAGTGTTGCTTCCAAGTTAAAGTCACAGTACATTGTCAAGTTTGTTAAAACCTATTTTCTGTCTTATAATGTCAACAAACCTGATGCTTCTCCTATCAGCTTACTTCATGTATTCTTCTATTAACAGGCACACACATACACACACACATCCCCATTTATTCTGTTTTATCAAAAGCCTTGAACTATTGTGTCAATGTGGCAGTAGATAAGTCATTAAAGGATGTCAGTAATTTTTGAAGTTCTCTCCGTGTAGTGGTGGATTAGACAGAGTTCAGTTGAGACCATAATTGTCTGCGATTTCTGCTCGGTGGGTGGTGATATCCAGTCATGCTCAGACAGCTCTGGAGATGGAATAGTGCATACCGAAAAATAGATGCTTTGTTAGCAGCCTTCTGTGAAAGCCAAGTTCAGATGGGAGAGTATGTCTTTAAGATATATTTGGAAAGACAAACATATTGTACTTCAGCAGGCGGTGCACAGTTACAGTGGAGCCGGGCTGAAAGCAGTGCTAGAACTTGTTGCACGGCTGTCCTCAGCTGATTGGCAAGTCACTGGAGGGTGCTTGTAAAAGCTTTCCGTTTTTATCTCCATACTTGAAAGCGAAAGAGGAGCGGGTTCATGTTTTGAATGTTATTAAAGGAAACCAGCATCTGTAAGCTGTTGTAGACAATCTTGGGTTGTGCAATGCATATAGCAGGGAGAAAGCCCCAGAGTGCTCTATTTAATATGTGATTATTACACACTCAATGACAGATGTTTCCTATTTAGAGCTCTGCTACATATAATAATATATGGCATACATGTATGAATTAAATCATGATAAATAGCCTACACGCATGCAGTATAAATACTGCAGATTAGCATGTGTTCTATATGTACTTCTGCATGGTACGTATAGTGTGGATATACTCTTTATACATCTAAATTAGGGAGTTGAAGAACTCTTTCTTTGTGATAATGAATAGCCTATGCTTTTGTAAGCTTAATTGAATCGCACTCCTTTTCCCCCTCAAGGTTATTGACAGCACTCATACCAATTGACTTTATTTTCTCTATAGAGATGAGAAGTGTCATCTGGTGTCTTTGCTTGGAGATGTGTCCTGTATCCACATGTCTTGCCGTAACTGAACAAGGAATACGACTCAAAGATTCAAAAAATTCTGCCTGGCAAACTAACCGTTAGTAAGTAACAATTGAGTAGCTGGTAATTAGAAATATTGTCAAATAAAACACTGGTATTAGTTCCGTTGAATTTACTGTTTTGATTATTTAATAAAAAGTATAAATAAAGCTCTCGCCTTAATAAAGCCATTTGGTTTCCATTTTGTTCATACATTGTTTAATGAATACAATTTCATTTGAGTGAAGTAAACTATAATTGAAAAGACAGCTTACAGCTTGGTATATTATTGTATGTAGACACATCTTGCAATCATGTTTTAATGATTCATTTGTTTATTTTCTTCCACAACACTACACATTTATTTA
Organism: Oncorhynchus clarkii lewisi; assembly: GCF_045791955.1. Lineage (NCBI taxonomy): Eukaryota > Metazoa > Chordata > Actinopteri > Salmoniformes > Salmonidae > Oncorhynchus > Oncorhynchus clarkii. The sequence continues at coordinate 26,311,063 of NC_092158.1, forward strand.
TTACTTTTAGTCGAAGTTCCTTTACACTAAGGTGTGTTGTGTAAATAATAATGACATAACGACATATTGAGAAGCGAGCGAGAATAGCCCATGAAAATCATAAGGATTATAGTTCTAAAAGCACAATGATTTATCAGTTAAAGAGAGGGAGGATGTAATGTTATTTGTATGAGCTGAGTTATTGAATAACCTAAAGCATGGCCCTATTGATACTAAGCATTACTTAGATCAACATTTGATACTTCCTGATGTGACTCTGAGGCAAAAGAGGGCACTTTGCCAGTATGCAAAGGAAGTGACTCTACATCACATAGACCTGAACCAGCGGTTTTCTGCCTTATATTCCATTAGTCATTCGGCAGAAGCGCTCGTGTAGCATGTATGTCACACGCTGTATATACTAACTCCTGTGTTAAACAGTGCCTTGTAGTCTCTGATGCTGTATTGTACCAGGTGTCTCTTCTAAAAGAGATTTGATCTTTGTGAGACTAACCTGGACACGCAATAGCCTACAAGTCTGAAGGTTTAGAAAGAGGCTGAGGGCTTATGTAACATTAAATACAATGTGAAAAAACTTTACAATTCTCTTCTCATCCAATGGTACAGTGTTCTTAAACCGACAATATTGGATATTTTGTACAGCCTACTCCAGTTCCGAGCAGTATTACATTTTACATAGATATTCCTCCTTTGTTTTTTTGTGTGGATGTTCTCTCGTGCTAATGGTCTCAGTGTGGAAGGAGGGTTACCCCGTGGAGAAAGATGTCGGTCAGAGACGTGGACAATGAGCACAAGTATGCTTTCATAATGCACACACCATCATAACGTGCCACAGCTATTGTTCAATCCCCCTGATAGCCTGGGTTGCTTTCTGTCCGGTTCTGAAAACAGAGTGCTTTCAGAACGGTATGAATGTGAATGGAGACATATGGCCAAGGAGAGCTCGAGGCTTCAAAACACACATGCCAGCAATTCGGAAACATATTTTGAATGTTATATTTCATATTATGTTATATCCCATCTGGAACAGTATAAGTTATCTTTTTACGTACAGTTATTTTAAAAAAGGATGACGAACGTGATTTGAATTGATTCAAATTCTTCTTTATGTGAGGAGTCACAGTATCCATTATCAATGACCAGGTCAGGATTATTCAGTCTGGACCCCTGCCAGAGGAGATGTATTATACTGCTAAATAAGTCCTATTTTCTTCCAAAACAAAGGTAGCCTATTTCGCCCACAGATATTTTCAGCCATTATTGGATGACCTCTGGCCAAACCCTGTTTGCTGTTTTGATGTAGTAGTTTCAAAGGACAGAATGTCTCGTTGAGGTGAGGGGGATGAGGCCAGAGAGAGAGAGAAACAGAAGAAAGGGCTGTTGCAGCTCCTCTGGACAAATCTAAGCCTCCTCTGTCAGATATCAAATAATGTCAGCTGTGAGCTCACCTCCACCGTGCCACTTGTTGGTTCATGTCTAGCAGGTGCTTTGTCTTCAGTTGATCGTGTGAGCTATACCTGCCTTTTTCAGCCTTAGATTCAACAGATCCTCTGAGTAAATTTGTCTTCTCCTCAGACTTTAATTCTTTATTTACAGTATTCAGCATCTAAACAGGCAGTGCTTTTTTCATTGTCATAATTTGTTGCACTGATAATACATTGAAATGAAACAACACAGACATCATTCTTTTTTACAACATAGCGTAAACAGCAGGGTAATGCAGGCTTCAGAATAGCCCATATGTGGGTAATCAATTGCTCGGGAATGATTTAACGTCCCCCCCAAAAAAACTGTTTTGATGAGGGCATGCTAAATTGCCTAAAGTGAAATGATGAGGCTTCATTTGGGTATTTGTTGGCAGTGCATTTGACATTGGTAATAATACTTGTGTGTGTATGAAAACCGTAGGGAGATTGACAGAAAGAAGCAGAAGATTAATCAGTGTATATCAATGCTTCCTACATCGCTCTAAACACACATCAAAACAGTCAAGAAATCAAGCTTTTTGATAGACCATTTTTGTAGCTTTAAAAACCTATCTTAATCTTAAGCTGCCAGTATAGAGTGAGATCTGTGAAGAGAGAGTTTACCCAGAAGCTGCAATAATGTATGAAATCCTGTTGGAAGATCTGAACTAAGGATGTAAGCAATTGCCTTCTGCCTGGATCTTACACAATCGCACAGTGAGAAGCCCTCTGAGACCCTGCCGTAAAAAGCTGTAACAGAAGATAAGAGAAGAAAAAATGAGAAGGAATGTATTGCTTTTGGTTTGTTCTCTTTTATTAGTTTGACATACCTAGTTGGAAGATGTTGACTGTAGAGCTTGAGAAATAGCTATTTTTAGACTTTGGGATAAGATCCATTAGGGGACAGAGCTATCGATGTGTATGCATTGTCATTTTTACCAGAATTGATACATTATTCTGCATTGATTGAAAAGACTATGCTCTTGTTGATGGATTTGTTATCATTTCATGGATCTAGAAATGATCCCCCCATTGCAATGAGACTCAGTGATTTATATCCTACTGTTGAGGGGAAATAGTACCTCTCGAGATCAATCATTAACACGAAGAGCAAACTACTATTCCTATGGAAGTGTGTAAATGGAATAACCTTTAGTTCCAGACATGCTTTAGTGTACTGTTGTAATGTGAAATATTAGGCCTATATTAAATGTAATTCCCACATAAACTTCCAATTGACATGAATACTTCGACAGAATGAAAACAATCTGTAGAATGTACCCCCCCCCCTTTGGCAAACCTCTCAAAAGAACCATTCATTTCCTAGGCTGTGACCTAAATAAAGGTTTGCTTCTACAAGCTTTATCAACAGATCCCATACTAAGTCATCATTACCTAACACAGCTACACTGGTCATCTGGACAAATGACTGCATTATCTGGCCATTTCAATAAACAAACTAAATGTGTGCATTGCTAATTATTTTCTATCCAATTAGTTGATTAGTAGTGATTGTATGCAGAATAATTCTTTGTCAAGTTCAAAATCCATTGTGGATTTGATTGACATGCTGCAACGCTAAACTGTACCACCTTCACTGCTACTCTATTTAAAAGTTGAACTGTAGCAGAAATGCATGTTGACGTCTTCAAATGAAAAAACAGACCTATATCCAGCTGTGTTGATATTCAGGGACTGGTGTGTAGGTTGGAAAGGTAAGACACCACCAAGTATGACAGCTTTGATATTCAGGGACTGGTGTGTAGGTTGGAAAGGTAAGACACCACCAAGTATGACAGCTTTGATATTCAGGGGCTGGTGTGTAGGTTGGAAAGGTAAGACACCACCAAGTATGACAGCTATGATATTCAGGGACTGGTGTGTAGGTTGGAAAGGTAAGACACCACCAAGTATGACAGCTTTGATATTCAAAGCGTAGGCCTATAGTGTTGTCTTTGCACAAATATGCCCAGCTCCGCTGTGTATTGGAGGTTGAATTGGTTATGCCTGAGGCTAATTGCTAAAACGAATCATTACATGGAATTCATTATGAGTAGGGTTGCCATACCCAGGTGTTATTGAATTCATCTCTCAAATTGACCTGATTTAGAAAGATGGCTAACAATCATAACGCCGCAAGATAGAAATAGGACAGAGAAATATGTTCCTGCTTCGTTCTCACATGTTCCTCTTTCTCATTTGACTACAAACACGTAACAGGTGAAATGAAAGCTACGGTTGGCTGATCTTCCCAGATGGTAACCTTTGTCTCTGTTTCCAACTGAATCATCAATTGCATTCATTATTGAGGAATGTTTTTTTTTTTCTTTTTAATTTAAAATTTCTTAGGAATATGTGATATTAGTGTTGTCTGTGAGATGTAGAGGGTTTATAGGAGGACTATGTTTTTTCCAGCTAATGTGACAGGTTCTCTTCCAGCACAGTTCACCACTTACTCCATCTTTTTGGCTTCTTTTTGTAAATTGAGAGAGAAATCTCAGGCCTACAACTGAGACAGTCTTGATCTTTATGATGATGCAAGGTATGCAAGTCTTTAAAATCCTCACAGAGAAATATGCAGCAACGTAAAGGGTTTGCACTGCTGAACACAAAGTCATTTTCTGAAAGAGAACAATTTCCATCTGTTGCCGTTCCCCCTTCAATAGGTCTGCTTGGATGAGATTGTTTGAAACTTCTCTTTTAAGAGCCTGGTATTAAAGTCAGGAGAAGGCAGCATGACATTGATGCATGAAATAGTTTATTTTCATTCTGAATGCAAGATTGATAAGGCTGCAACCGCACGCCTCAATACCAGTTAAACAGAGGAAGAAAAATATTTTTCCGAGACGACAAGGCAAAGACAGAGAAACAGGTTGATCTGATGCACCTTCCTGCTTATTTCAGAATATCTGGAGTTATTGTCACAGGCCTCAGACTCCTATTTCCAACCCTGAAATAATAATTTCCTCCAAACATTCCAAGGCACTGTTCCCATTGCACGTATTTTGAAGTTTTAGGAATGTTGTTGTCACTTTGGAGAAACATTATCATTCTATCTCTGTTACTACAATTGTCTGAATGTTGATGCACAATTGACAATTTCTTAACACATTCCTTTATGTTTCTATCTTTCACAGATTGATCCTAAGGTTGCCTTCCCCCGACGCGCTCAACCCAAGGTAAGAGCAAACCACCTCACTGACTGTTAGTGCTGCTAACTGACCAGTCAGACTCTTTCTCTAAAGCGCTTGTCTTTATTAGCAACAGGACTCATTTCATTTAGGAAAAAGCACTCCAAAGGCACTTGTGCTATGAGCTTGGGAGCACTTCCAGCACAGTTCAATGTGTTTCTAGACTAATCATAGTATGATGACTATTTGTGAGTTTATAATTACATAGAAGAAGAGATGATTATGCTTGTGTTACTATTAAGGAGAAAAACATGGTCAGCAGTCTCCTTTGGAGACTTCCCCTATGCTGATCCCAATTTGACCAAAACCAAGCAATTATAATAGAGAGGTGATATTTGACATGGAGGTAACTTGTTAATGATGAGAGTATCATCTTTCATAATGGCTTAATCGTGGCTCGGTCACTGGTCGTTTGCGTGTGCTACACACACTTGCTTGTGCCACACACAGACACTCTGTTTGGGGAGGTGGTGTTGGTAATCATGGTGTAGCTGCAGTGTTGAGAAGTGTCTTCTTCATCCCCTCTGACAGGCTTTGGGTTAGAGGGGAGCATCTTTAGGCCAATGTAGTGCTCCTCACATCAGACCTTTTAGACCTGAAATGGGTGGAGATCGATAAGGGAGTTTTCTCCTTCCCACCGGCTCACAGGGAGGTGTTGTTACTGAGCGGTTCTGGTTTCAAATGGGGAATTGGCAGTGAAAGCTTTCAAAGCCAGAGCACATGGTGTCTTAAGGGTATGGGCATATGGAGAAACTACCAGGTCTCCTTTTTTTCACTCCCTCATTTGCCTGTTTGTCGCTTTAACCTTTTCTCTTCCTCAGCTTGTCCCTGAACATCTAAAACACATCAAAAACAACCAACCAAATGTTTTGCCTTCAGATTTTGGGATTTCAGTTAAAAGGAAAGCAACCTCCTCCCTGGAAGGCATAGGTGTTGTGCTTATTCATTTATACATTTCACGACAGTATGCTCTGTTTAGCTGGGACCAACATGTAAGAGAACAGAATCACTCAGAAATACATCATTTTTTTCACAGTGTCATTCTCCTGCTCTTGTTATATCAATGGAAGAAAAGAATGACACCTCAACAGAATTGGTACAGTAGTACAGAAGAACCTGTCGTTGAGATGTTTTAGTCAGGCTGTAGGGCAAGCTCATTAGAGGAGAAAGAGGTTTTTATTTGTAGTATTAAGAGAATGTGGATTTCAAAGGATCTCAGAGCAATAGGATTAAGGCTGATAGATTAGCATGGCATGGCTTTCTCCTTCATGTTCAATTGATTTAAGGCCTTTATAAGCAGTCTGGGTCTGAGGTTGCCATTTAGAAAACACTCTGTTTTTGAATATGTCATTGTGTCTTCCTCCTCCTCTTCAGCCTTGCTGCTTGTTGCTATTGTTTAAGAGGCCTGTCCCCAGTGAGAGATGGGGTTCATTGGGGCAGCTGCTAGGGCAGGCTGCAGGTGCATCCGTGGCGCTGGTTTGGGGAACAAAACATTTTAAGAGACCTATCGGCTTTGGGTTCCTCATGGGCTCACACCTCACTCTACCCTCCATCTATCATGCACTGTAGAATACTTTGTTAACAGCACTGTGTTACTGTGTCTTAGGGATTGTACATTTTGTAGAGAAGGTCTTACATAGCCTACTTTAACCTGTGTCTACCCAGGTACTTCCGACATTGGTCTTAGTGCTGCCATCATAATTCAGCCAGTTTCCTATATCCAAGTTTCCAATACCATTCAGTGTATGAATCTAGGGGATCCAATTATGTTATAATCGTCCTACCTGGCCTTATAGGGATCTGCTCTTGTCTTGTGCCTATAGATCTGCAGGACTGTGTAGCCCCTATAGATCTGCCGGACTGTGTAGCCCCTATAGATCTGCCGGACTGCGTAGCCCCTATAGATCTGCCGGACTGTGTAGCCCCTATAGATTTGCCGGACTGTGTAGCCCCTATAGATCTGCCGGACTGTGTAGCCCCTATAGATCTGCCGGACTGTGTAGCCCCTATAGATCTGCAGGACTGTGTAGCCCCTATAGATCTGCCGGACTGTGTAGCCCCTATAGATCTGCCGGACTGTGTAGCCCCTATAGATCTGCCGGACTGTGTAGCCCCTATAGATCTGCCGGACTGTGTAGCCCCTATAGATCTGCCGGACTGTGTAGCCCCTATAGATCTGCCGGACTGTGTAGCCCCTATAGATCTGCAGGACTGTGTAGCCCCTATAGATCTGCAGGACTGTGTAGCCCCTATAGATCTGCCGGACTGTGTAGCCCCTATAGATCTGCCGGACTGTGTAGCCCCTATAGATCTGCCGGACTGTGTAGCCCCTATAGATCTGCCGGACTGTGTAGCCCCTATAGATCTGCAGGACTGTGTAGCCCCTATAGATCTGCCGGACTGTGTAGCCCCTATAGATCTGCCGGACTGTGTAGCCCCTATAGATCTGCAGGACTGTGTAGCCCCTATAGATCTGCCGGACTGTGTAGCCCCTATAGATCTGCAGGACTGTGTAGCCCCTATAGATCTGCAGGACTGTGTAGCCCCTATAGATCTGCCGGACTGTGTAGCCCCTATAGATCTGCCGGACTGTGTAGCCCCTATAGATCTGCAGGACTGTGTAGCCCCTATAGATCTGCAGGACTGTGTAGCCCCTATAGATCTGCAGGACTGTGTAGCCCCTATAGATCTGCAGGACTGTGTAGCCCCTATAGATCTGCAGGACTGTGTAGCCCCTATAGATCTGCAGGACTGTGTAGCCCCTATAGATCTGCAGGACTGTGTAGCCCCTATAGATCTGCAGGACTGTGTAGCCCCTATAGATCTGCAGGACTGTGTAGCCCCTATAGATCTGCAGGACTGTGTAGCCCCTATAGTCATTTAGCAGCTGCAGGTCTAATTCGTTGACGCCCCTCCAAAAAACATGATCATAAAACAAATCTATGCTTTTCTGGATGGTAAAACATTTTCAGTGTAAACTTAAATGACTAAAACCAGGTATAAAGTATATAGAAAAGATAAATGAACTATGTATTCATACGATCCTCGTTGAGAACTAACAACGACCAAAATAAAAACTAGACAGTCAGGGAGAATCTAAAATTAATGTTATGGCATGGGGCTACCATTGATTTTTGAGTCACTCAGATTGCATAAGAACACTGAATAAACCATGGCCAAATGTGTTGAATTTCAGGAAATTAGAAGATGAATAACAAAGTGTGAGGGATGGGCCTGGAGAAATGTAACCTCTCTCAAATTTATAGACAGAGCTATGGATGGAAGGACTGACCATCCATGATATCACAATAATAGTTCTAACCATGGTTGTTTCTACACTGTTTGTTTACATTTGCATTGTTTACAAACATTGGTGTAAAACAAACTTATATTTTGGTACGACAGTTGAACCAAGCTTACGAGGCATTTTATAAGTTATATTCTTCAAGAATCAATGGATACAGATAATTAATTTATAGGTCCAAAAATGGATGTAGCAACTGCAGATTGCCTCTTTAAAACAGACATTATTCTCTCAGCCCCATCCACGACAAAATGTGTTGAATTGCAGGAAATCGCTTTAACCCCCTCATGGAAAACTTGGATCTGTACAGTGTGACGTCTGTGTGAGGTGAATGGAGGAGGACAGGTTCTGTTTCTCTCTTCTCCTCCTTTGTGGAGCTGTTGTCTTTGTGTTTTTACTGGAACATGAAAACTGTGGGCTGATGTCTGCCTGCTGTGTTTAGAAACCAAAGTGATAGTTGCTGCCCACATCACTAGAGATTGGTTTCTCAGCAGCTCGTTTCGTTACCGATACCGTCGCTGACACTGTTGTTGTTGTTTTCGCACGGCGGAATCACAGACAATCATAGCGCGTCCCAACATGATTTTAATTGCCGGTGGGACTGCGGCCACTTTGCTGGGAGATGAGCTCTGATGACTTGTTATGGAAATGAAAGGAAGGAGCTGGGCCACTCACAGACGGCGAGCAGCGTAAATAACCCCTTCCTGCCCGCCCGGCTATCTCACCAGGGGCTGTTTGCCTCATTAGGCTTCACTAGCAGCCACTAGTCGCCACATCAATGGCAGTCATTGGGCTGCACTGATGAGATGAGCCTCTGTAGTGTACACAAATAGATATGTTCTGGATGTATTGAACAGTGGGAGCTAGACTGAATGAACTAAAAAGGAGTAGGTCTGTTTACTTGGCTTGACAATCACAAAGTTTTCAGAGTTTTATTTGGTGTTGCTTTACAGTATATGTAGATTTTAATAAGGGAGCCGGAGTAACCTTCAAATGTTGTCTGCAGCTAACTAAGCGTACCGTAGTAGGCCTGAGTGGAAATAGATCTGGGTTATCAGTCATAAATACCATCAAAGCAGTGGCCCAGATTTCCCTGTGTGTGTCAGCTGTGTGCTCTGCCTGCCTCTCTCTCTCCCTACTGCTGAGGGACTGCTGCGGCTGCTGGTAGTGTAGAGGGTAGAGGAGGCATGGCTGGAGTTGATACTCTCTGGAGGGGCTAGAATAGATTCACTCTAACACACCATTCTCCCTCTTCCTCATCTGGTACTGGTCCCACACCTCTTTCTCTTTCTTTCTTTTCTTGTTGTGTGATTCATTTTTTGAGCTGGAGAAAAGCTCCCAGGTGTCCCATAGTGCTGGAGCTGGGGACAAATGTGTTGCTGAGGGAGAAAACTCCTCGCCAGGTTTTTAATGAAGTACAAAGGTGACGCTGTGTGAAGTACAGACAGAACCCCCCACTCCCCTAACATATAGACACACATGTTATGTTCATCTATCCTCGGGGGGGACCTCAAATGTATTTCAGTTCAAAATCGTATTTTCCCTCACCCTTACAATAACCCTTACCATAACCTTAACCCGTAACCCAAACCCTAAACCTAACTCCTAACCCTAACCACTAACCCCTTCCCTAACCCTAACCACTAACCCCTTCCCTAACCCTAACCACTAACCCCTTCCCTAACCCTAAACCTAACTCCTAACCCTAACCACTAACCCCTTCCCCTTCCCTAACCCTAAACCTAACCCCTAAGCTTAAATAACGTTTGTCCTCATGGGGAAATATCCCCACGAGGGAGAATTTTCCTTCTTTACTATCCTTGTGGGGACTTTGGGGGATTTTTAGGTCCCCACAAGGATAGAAGAATCTCACACACACACACACACACACACACACACACACACACACACACACACACACACACACACACACACACACACACACACACACACCATAGGGAATGCTTTCCAAAGAAGAAAGACCCAATAGTGCAGTTCTCTACTCCAATGCCCATTTAAGAAACCTGCTCAAGGGCTGTTCTCCTACATGCTCTACATTCTTACTTACAGTGCCTTTAGAAAGTATTCACACCCCTTGACTTTTTCCACATTTTGTTGAGTTACAAATTGGGATTAATATATATCTATTTTTTTACGATCTACACAAAATACTCGGTAATGTCAAAGTGGAAGAAAAATGCTAACATTTAAGATGAATGAAAAATAAAAGGCTAATATATCTTGATTAAATAAGTAATCATGCCCCTGAGTCAATACGTGTTAGAATCATCTTTGGCAGTGATTCCAGCTGTAAGTCTTTCTGGGTAAGTCTCTAATAGCTTGGCACACATGGATTGTACAATATTTGTCCATTATTATTTTTTAAACTCTTCAAACTCTGTCAAGTTGGTTGTTGATCATTGCTAGACAGACATTTCCAGGTCTTGCCATAGATTTTCAAGCAGATTTAAGTCAAAACTGTAACTCGCCACTCAGGAACATTCAATGTTGTCTTGGTAAGCAACTCCAGTTTGTCTCCCAGTGTCTGTTGGAAAGCAGACTGAACCATGTTTTCCTCTAGGATTTTGCCATTGCTTAGCACTATTATTTTTATCCTAAAACAACTCCATAGTCCTGCCGATGACGAGCATACTCATAACATGATGCAGACATCACCATGCTTGACAATATGAAGAGTGGCATTCAGTGATGTGTTGTATTTGATTTTCCCCAAATATAATGTATACAAAAATAAACAGTTTTACTTTTAGTGCCTTATCCTCATCCTTACAGGATGCATGTTTTGGAATATTTTTTTTCTGAAAAACTTCCTTCTTTTCACTGTCATTTAGGTTAGTATTAGAGGTCAACCAATTATGATTTTTCAACGCCGATACCGATACCGATTATTGGAGGACCATAAAAGCCGATACCGATTAATCGGCCGATTTTTTAAATTTATTTTATTTATTTGTGATAATGGCAATTACAACAATACTGAATGAACACTTATTTTAACTTAATATAATACATAAATAAAATCAATTTAGCCTCAAGTAAATAATGAAACATGTTCAATTTGGTTTAAATAATGCAAAAACAAAGTGTTGGAGAAGAAAGTAAAAGTGCAATATGTTCCATGTGAAATATGTGCCATGTAAGAAAGCTAACGTTTCAGTTCCTTGCTCAGAACATGAGAACATATGAAAGCTGGTGGTTCCTTTTAACATCAATATTCCCAGGTAATACGTTTTAGGTTGTAGTTATTATATGAATTATAGGACTATTTCCCTCTATACCATTTGTATTTCATTAACCTTTGAATATTGGATGTTCTTATAGGCACTTTAGTATTGCCAGTGTAACAGTATAGCTTCCGTCCCTCTCCTCGCTCCTCCCTGGGCTCGAACCAGCAACACAACGACAACTAGCGTGCTAACTAGCTAGCCATTTCACTTCGGTTACACAAGCCTCATCTCGGGAGTTGATTGGCTTGAAGTCATAAACAGCGCAATGCTTGACGCACAACGAAGAGCTGCTGGCAAAACGCACGAAAGTGCTGTTTGAAGGAATGTTTACGCGCCTGCTTCTGCCTACCACCGCTCAGTCAGATACTTGTATGCTCAGTCAGATTATATGCAACGCAGGACACGCTAGATAATATCTAGTAATATCATCAACCAAATGTAGTTAACTAGTGATTATGATAGATTGTTTTTTATAAGATAAGTTTAATGCTAGCTTGCAACTTACCTTGGCTTACTGCAATCGTATAACCGGCAGCCTCCTTGTGGAGTGCAACGAGAAAGAGGCGAGTCGTTATTGCGTTAGACTAGTTAAGGTTGCAAGATTGGATCGCCCGAGCTGACAAGGTGAAAATCTGTCGTTCTGCCCCTGAACAAGGCAGTTAACCCACTGTTCCTAAGCCGTCATTGAAAATAAGAATGTGTTCTTAACTGACTTGCCTAGTTAAATAAAAATATTTAAAAATAAATAAATAAATCTGCAAAATCGGCTCCCAAAAATACAGTTTTCCGATTGCAATGAAAACTTGAAATCGGCCCTAATTAATTGGCCTTTCCGCTTAATTGGTCAACCTTTAATTGATACACCATCCAAAGCGTAATTATGTCACGCCCTAATCAGTTTCACCTGTCCTTGCACTTGTCTCCACCCCCTCCAGGTGTCGCCCATCTTCCCCTTTTCCCCTGGGTACTTATACCTGTGTTCTCTGTTTGTCTGTTGCCAGTTCGTCTTGTTTGTCAAGTCAACCATCGTTTTGTTTCTCAGCTCCTGTTTTTCTCCTGTCTCTCTTTTCTCGTCCCCCTGGTTTTGACCATTGCCTGTCCTTACTCTGAGCCCGCATGCCTGCCGTCCAGTGCCTTTGCCCCTACTCTGGATTAGAGACCCCTGCCTGCCCTGACCTGTCGTTTGCCTGCCCTTGTTGTTGTAATAAACATTGTTACTTCAACACAGTCTGCATTTGGGTCTTACCTGAAACGTGACAAATGAATAACTTCACCATGCGCAAAGGGATATTTAGTGTCTGTTTTTTTTAAGTTGTACCCATCTATCAATATGTGCCCTTCTTTGCAAGGCATTTGTGGTTGAATTTGTGATTGAAATTCACTACTCGACTGAGGGACCTTACAGATGATTGTATGTTTGGGGTAGAGAGATGAGGTAGTCATTCAAAAATCATGTTAACCACTAGTCCATGCAAATGATTGTGATTATGCAAATTCGACTCCTGAACCTTTTCAGGCTTGCCACGATAAAGAGGTTGAATACTTATTGACTGAAGACATTTCAGCTTTTCATATTTTATTAATTTATAAACATGTAAAAAAACTAAATTACACTTTGACATTGTGGGGTATTGTGTGTAGATCAGTGGCAGAAAATGTAAATTTAAATTCTGGCTGTAACAACAAAATGTGGAAAAAGTCAAGGGGTGTGAATACTTTCTGAAGGTGCTGTACTTTTCTCTTTCTCCCTCTGTCTCTCACCCCTCCTTCCATCTCCTCCACTTTGTTCACTCTTGGCAGCCTCTCAGAACCTGGTGAATCCGCTGTTACGCCTCACTCAGTTATGTTGTTTGTCTTTAGGTGATTATTTCAGTATCGTCATCTACATCATCTCAGAATGATTTTCATTTCAACTGACACAGCTGACTGCTGGGAATATGAAACCATGGCTGCCAGCTACTCTAAATGTCCATATGAGTTTATTAAAAGAACTAGATTCCCTGTTCAAACTCAGTCGTGCACCACTGCCAGAGTTTGAAAGAATATTGAAGGACAAAAGTATTTTATATATAACATAATACTTTTTATAAACTGGGTGGTTCGAGCCCTGAATGCTGATAATAGCAATAAGGCACCTCAGGGGTTTGTGGTATATGGCCAATATACCACGGCTAAGGGCTGTGTCCAGGCACTCCGCGTTGCATCTTGTCTAAGAACAGACCTTAGCTGTGGTATATTGGCCATACACCACATCCCCTCGGGCCTTATTGCTTAAATATAGAACAGAATACTTAATATAGCACATATCTCTATGTACAGTATATCTCTATCTTACGTGTTATCACATTGGATGATAGTAGGTCATCTTTCCATTTCTCTGAGACTGGAGACAAGCATTCACAGACAGCAACACAACCTCACTATTTCTAATGGAAAACATACCCTATGTGTGTTTCTGTTTTCCCTCAAAATGAATGCACTTCTGAAATGGGTTTTTACAACTGACAGGAAGTGCATTGACTTTTCACTGAAAACAAGAAACAATCCGATAGCTGGCAAAGTTAACTTGGATCAGGGTGAGGGAAAAGTCGATCAATCAGTGTTCCGTTGATGGGATTTCTTTATCGTCACCTCCCTCTCACCTCCTGGCGAAAAAGGTTTGTAGCCGACACAAACAAACCGTCCAGATGGAGGGAGACACAGAGAGGTGTTTTCTCCCTGTGGTAATGGATGTGGTAGAGTGTCAGGAGATGTGTTTAAATCCCTGACCCTACTCTGTTCCAGCTTTGAACGGCCTCAATAAACTGGTCCAGACAAGAATGAGGCCAAAGCCCAGGCATATGAATGACTGTTTGTTGAATGGTCAGACAGAAAGACATTCAGAAGAGACTCAGTCTTCTTAGTAATTGATACTGTTTTCTCTTCTACACATTGTCATTATACAATGTATCATGTCTGTGTGTCTGTGTGTCTGTGTGTCTGTGTGTCTGTGTGTCTGTCTGTCTGTCTGTCTGTCTGTCTGTCTGTCTGTCTGTCTGTCCATGTGTGTGTGTGTGTGTGTGTGTGTGTGAGTGTGAGTGTGTGTGTGTGGGTGGGTGTGTGAGTGAGCATACATTGTTAGTCTTAATAAACAATATGCTTGTCTTTGTGTTTAGCCTATGTGTGCCATACAGTAATATGCATGTTCTCTCTGTGTCATGCCTGTGACTGTGCTGCTGGCTCCTGAGTGCTGGCCCCTCTCCCCCCCTGTTCTCTTTGCTGTTGGTCGAGGGTAATTAGGTTTGGTGGGGGGTTCAGGGCCGTGTTCTGTACTTATCAATGGCAGCAGGCCTGCAGTGGACAGCAGGGAGGGGAAGGATGGAGGGATGGAGGGATGAAGGGATGGAGGGAAGGAGGGCAGGGAGGACAGAGGGCTGCTGGAGCCTGGCCCTGCTAAACCTGATGCTGACTGACAGTAATGAGGAGACCCAGGCCAGCCAGCCAGGAGGGAGGGCTATGTCCCCCTCCACACAACTCAACCCCCTCATCACGACTAACACAGCTCCTATCAGATCCCTCTTTTTATATGACAAATGCTCGCACGCACACATTGAAGGAGCAGCCCCACCCCACCGCAACCTTTCCTCGACTCCGTTCACCTGCCTTGGAAAATATTCAACTCTGACCGAATGGTAGATTTGCGCTTTTAGTTAATCTACACTTAGATTTCAGATGATGGCAAATGTACATGTTATGACACCACTGACACATAGTTATAACCTTGCTGTTCTGCAGTGTGTTATTTTTGCCCTCACATTGCCACTGAATTACGCAGAGCAGGCCCCAGCGCCACAGTCTCGTACAGCATTGTGGGAGATGGAGTGGGGGGTAGATTAGTTTCAGTGTCGGGGACAGACAGGAGGAGCCAGATGGAATCTGGGAGCTGAGACAGCGTTCTGTTCTGCAGTGAGGAGAGTAGCCTACCGGGACAGGGACAGGCCAGAGCTCACCCAGTCTGTCTCTGGTCAGAGAGCACCACATTCCTGGAGGCCTGAACCCGCTGTGGCCTCTCCCTGTCCTGGCACGGAGCCTCTGGTCTGGGGCACGGGACTGTCAGGGGAGGGCATGAGGGGCCATGCACTCTCTGCTTCTGACACACAGCAATAAACAATCTCACAGACGCAACAAACAAGTAGATATTTGTCATCCCCTGTCTTGGGCTTGACTTTTGTTATGATCGTTTTTGAGAAGGGGGTGGGTGGGTATTTGTCACACCTGATGACTAGGCACAGCTGTGCCACCAGTAATTATCAATTTTCTGCTACACTTGTCTCAAGAAGTGATTTAAGTCCTTCGTAGAGGGAAATCTCTACTGCTCCAATCCTACCCAGACACACAACACTGCTCCCCACGACCATTTAAAATAAATGCAGCATTAAAGTTGTGAAGTAAAGGCTAGGACTGTATTTCTAATCCAGAATGCATTAGAGAAGATTTGAATAATCTTAAGAAGGCCTAGCGGTATGGTCTGCCTAGCATGTTTCTTCTGCAGTGACCTTCATGTCTGACCTTGACTCTTATCTCTTTCTATTTGTATTCCAAGTGGTTTCCCCTCATGTAAATAACAAATACCACACCATAGGACTTCATCTAAACAATGTTTTGGGCGTAGTGTTAGTCAGAGATAAATGTACAGGACCTAGGATGGATCTTCCTCTGGTTTCTGGCTGATCTAATGCTGAGTGCCTGCCAGACCTATTAGAGCTCCTTTGGAAGAGTGGACAATTATCTTGGTTTGCCCATGGGTTCATTCTCCAAGCTTCTGTAGGCTGTAGCTGTGGCTATGGCTGTAGCTATGGTTGTAGCTGAGGCTGTAGATATGACTGTAACCGAGGCTGTAGGCTGTAGCTATGGCTGTAGCTCTGGTGTAGCTGAGGCTGTAGATATGACTGTAGCTGCAGGCTGTAGATATGACTGTAGCTGAAGGCTGTAGCTGTGGCTGTAGATATGGCTGTAGCTGTGGCTGTAGATATGGCTGTAGCTATGACTGTAGCTGTGGTTGTAGATATGACTGTAGCTGTGGTTGTAGCTGTAGCTATGGCTGTAGATATGACTGTAGCTGTGGTTGTAGATATGACTGTAGCTGTGGATGTAGCTGTGGTTGTAGCTGTGGCTATGGCTGTAGATATGACTGTATCTGTGGCTGTAGCTATGGCTGTAGATATGACTGTAGCTGTGGATGTAGCTGTGGTTGTAGCTGTGGCTATGGCTGTAGATATGACTGTAGCTGTGACTGTAGCTGTGGTTGTAGCTGTAGTTATGGCTGTAGATATGACTGTAGCTGTGGCTGTAGATATGACTGTAGCTGTGGCTGTAGATATGACTGTAGCTGTGGCTGTAGATATGACTGTAGCTGTGGCTGTAGATATGACTGTAGCTGTGGCTGTAGATATGACTGTAGCTGTGGCTGTAGATATGACTGTAGCTTTGGCTGTAGATATGACTATAGTTGTGGCTGTAGCTGTGGCTGTAGCTGTGGCTGTACATATGACTGTAGTTGTGGCTGTAGCTGAGGCTGTAGCTGTAGATATGACTGTAGTTGTAGCTGAGGCTGAAGCTGTGGCTGTAGATATGACTGTAGCTGTGGCTGTAGATAGGACTGTAGCTGTGGCTGTAGATATGACTGTAGCTGTGGCTGTAGATATGACTGTAGCTGTGGCTGTAGATATGACTGTAGCTGTGGCTGTAGATATGACTGTAGCTGTGGCTGTAGATATGACTGTAGCTGTGGTTGTAGCTGTAGTTATGGCTGTAGATATGACTGTAGCTGTGGCTGTGGATATGACTGTAGCTGTGGCTGTAGATATGACTGTAGCTGTGGCTGTAGATATGACTGTAGCTGTGGTTGTAGCTGTAGTTATGGCTGTAGATATGACTGTAGCTGTGGCTGTAGATATGACTGTAGCTGTGGCTGTAGATATGACTGTAGCTGTGGCTGTAGATATGACTGTAGCTGTGGCTGTAGATATGACTGTAGCTGTAGCTGTAGATATGACTGTAGCTGTGGCTGTAGATATGACTGTAGCTGTGGCTGTAGATATGACTGTAGCTGTGGCTGTAGATATGACTGTAGCTGTGGCTGTAGATATGACTGTAGCTGTGGCTGTAGATATGACTGTAGCTGTGGCTGTAGATATGACTGTAGCTGTGGCTGTAGATATGACTGTAGCTGTGGCTGTAGATATGACTGTAGCTGTGGCTGTAGATATGACTGTAGCTGTGGCTGTAGATAGGACTGTAGCTGTGGCTGTAGATATGACTGTAGCTGTAGCTGTACAGGCCACTAGGACTGTGGTGCTGTATTGCAGGATCCAAGTTGTCATGGCTCTAAGAGCTCACTTTTCCCTCTATACAGAAGCAACTCATTCTCATCCTTGTAACCAATATCTGTCAATACAATGGGCAGAATTCTGTGTCAATTAAAGATTGAAACATAGATTGATACATTATTTCATTGGATGACTGAGTTTGAGTTTGAATTGCATATGTAGTTGTATGATTTGACTTTTTATTCTTTGATAAATCCTCCATATGGAACTGTTTCTCTACCTGTAAATTACACTTTGAATAACCTTGAAGTTGTGTGTCTCAATAGAGAATGAAGTCAGTATGAATTTTCATCCCATCCACATATAAATGTTAGTACAGTCGAGTTGTGATGTTTTATGGTGGCACCGTGTCATTTTTAGCCACAGCAATCTTAAGCTTTTGAAACATTAAAAGCGCAGTGCAGTCAAACACGTGATTTCCTTGTTTTAGATATATTTCCACTCTATGAGGTTGGAATAATACTGTAAATTGTGAAAATGATGATAATGCCCTTGTAGTGTAAGAGCTGTTTGAAAAGGTACAGTAAGGTACTTAATTGTTATCCAGAAATGATTTGATATCGAGGTAAAAATGGCTGCATTGGACCTTTAAGGTATGCCTATTGCTGTAATATTTAACAGAGCTGTCTGCTGACACAACATGGAAGAGCTCTCTCTCTCTCTCTCTCTCTCTCTCTCTCTCTCTCTCTCTCTCTCTCTCTCTCGCTCTGTCTCTCTCTCTCTCTCTCTCTCTGCTTGCTGAAACAGCTGAGCTGCCATTGAGTCCCTGGCTGAACCCCAGTGATGCCGCTTAGAGGAACACAACCGCTGGAGGGGGAACGCGTAACTCTTTTAGAGCATTTGCATCGCATGTAAATCCATCATCCCAACAGCAGGCAATTCCCAAGAGGGTCCAAATTGGCCAAACTAAACAAATGAATGGGATAAAGTAAACCTGTGGTTGACATTGTAGCCACTGCTACCAGAGGGCTATGGGTGCAGCGTGGAGGATGGAAGGGGAGGAGGGGGGTGTGGGATAGGAGGGGTGAGAGGGAAGCTCATGCCCTCCAGTGTTGTGATCTTCAGAGATACTGTAGGTTGACTTGTCCATGAAGTAGTCCTGACCTGTTATGTCCTTGCCCTCGTAGCGGATGACCTTGTTCTGCAGCCTCAGTGGCCTGTATATGTGTGTGTGCTTGCGTGTGTGTGTGCGCATCTTCTCTCCTCTCCCTCCTGTCCTCTCACTCCTCCCTCTCCTGTCCTCTCTCTCCTCCCTCCTGTCCTCTCTCTCCTCCCTCTCCTGTCCTCTCTGTCCTCTCTCTCCTCCCTCTCCTGTCCTCTCTCCTCCCTCTCCTGTCCTTCCTGTCCTCTCTCTCCTGTTCTCTCTCTCCTGTCCTCTCTCTCCTGTCCTCTCTCTCCTGTTCTCACTCTCCTGTCCTCTCTCTCCTCTATCCTGTCCTCTCTCTCCTGTCCTCTCTCTCCTGTTCTCTCTCCCCTGTTCTCTCTCTCCTGTCCTCTCTCTCCTGTCCTCCCTCTCCTGTCCTCTCTCTCCTCTATCCTGTTCTCTCTCTCCTGTCCTCTCTCTCCTGTCCTCTCTCTCCTATCTCTCTCCTGTCCTCACTCTCCTGTTCTCTCTTTCCTCTCTCCTGTCCTCTCTCTCCTGTCCTCTTTCTCCTGTCATCTCTCTCCTGTTCTCTCTCTCCTGTCCTCTCTCTCCTGTCCTCTCTCTCCTGTCCTCTCTCTCCTCTCCTCTCTCTCTTGTCCTCTCTTCTGACCTCTCTCTCCTCCCTCTCCTTCCTCCTGTCCTCTCTCCTCCCTCTCCTGTCCTCCCTCTCCTCTCTCCTGTCCTCTCTCTCCTCCCTCTCCTGTCCTTTCTCTCCTCCCTCTCCTGCCCTCTCTCTCCTGTCCTCACTCTCCTGTCCTCTCTCTCCTCTCTCCTGTCCTCTCTCTCCTGTCCTCTCTCTCCTGTCCTCTCTCTCCTGTCCTCACTCTCCTGTCCTCACTCTGCTCTCTCCTGTCCTCTCTCTCCTGTCCTCTTTCTCCTGTCCTATCTCTCCTGTTCTCTCTCTCCTGTCCTCTCTCTCCTGTTCTCTCTCTCCTGTCCTCTCTCTCCTGTCCTCTCTCTCCTGTCCTCACTCTCCTGTCCTCTCTTTCCTCTCTCCTGTCCTCTCTCTCCTGTCCTCTCTCTCCTGTTCTCTCTCTCCCGTTCTCTCTCTCCTGTCCTCTCTCTCCTGTCCTCTCTCTCCTGTCCTCTCTCTCCTGTCCTCTCTCTCCTGTTCTCTCTCTCCTGTTCTCTCTCTCCTGTCCTCTCTCTCCTGTCCTCTCTCTCCTGTCCTCTCTCTCCTCTCTCCTGTCTTCTCTCTCATATTCTCTCTCCTGTCCTCTCTCTCCTGTCCTCTCTCCTGTTCTCTTTCTACTGTCCTCTCTCTCCTGTCCTCTCTCTACTCTCCTCTCTCTCCTCTCCTCTCTCTCCTGTCCTCTCTCTCCTCTCCCCTGTCCTCTCTCTCCTGTTCTCTCTCATGTCCTCTCTCTCCTGTCCTCTCTCTCCTGTCCTCTCTCTCATGTCCTTCCTCTCTCTCCTGTCCTCTCTCCCCTGTCCTCTCTCTCCTCCCTCTCCTTCTGCTTCTTCTTTAGTTTTCTTTCCTCTCCCCTTTATTGAAATTCACATCTCTTTCTCCTTCATGCATCTTGCTAATGTTCAGGTTTGTGTGTGTGTGTGTGTTGTTTTGAGCCTGGCCGAGATATATGTGGGGCTGTAGCTGTACAGGCCACTAGGACTGCAGTGCTGTATTCCAGGATCCAAGTTGTCATGGCTCTAAGAGCTCGATCTTCCCTCTATACACTCTTAGAAAAAAGGGTTCCAAAAGGCTTCTATGGCTGACCCTATAGGAGAACCCTTTTTGGTTCCAAGTACAGATGTGAGATCTTAATTCGATCACCCTTTTGTTGCTGTGAATTTCCCTGTACAGCAGGAAATGCTAACTTGTAGTGTATTTAAGGTTTTAAAAGGCTTATAAAGTTGGTAAATAGACTTTAAAATGTCAGACTTGATTTGCCCTAATGTAAAATGTATCCCCCTACAACAAATGTCCATTAATTATAATCCACATAACAATGCAAAATTGCTGTTGCTGCAGGATTCCTTTCCTGCTGTAGCAAACTTGCACAAATTAAGATCCTACATCTGTAGGACCCTATTTTGGTTCAATGTTCAGTTGTTATCTAAGAGTGTATAGTAGCAACTCATCCTCTGCCCTCTTCTGCTTCGAGCTTTTTGTTCCAAACTCCATTCAGACTTCATTGTTTTTTGTAACCAAAGTCTGTCCATTCAAATTCAATGGGCAAGATTTTGTCTCAATTGAATTGGTTAGTGTGTGTATGTGTGTGTATTGTTTAGAGCCTGGCTGAGATATATTTTTGTTCCGTCTAAATGTGACTCATAACGAACAGCTCTTCACTGATACCCCCCAGTCCCCTCTCTTCCTCTCATCCTCACCCACTCTTTCTCTGTCTTTTCCTTTCTACTGTATCTCCCCACACATTTTTTCAGTCACACTCCCTCTGTCTCCCTTGTTCTATCCCTCTCTTGCTTTCACTCTCCTCCTTTCTCACCCCCCTGTTCTCCTCCTTTTCCTCGGCTTGATAAATCTGATGCTAAATTTAGAGGCATTTCTTCTCTGCCAGAAAGACATTACCGGCTCTCAGAGAGGGAGTAATGTATTTTTAGATGAAGGTATGAACTTGCTGAACGTGCTGCCAGCCTTAAGTTTAAGCAAAGGTAAATGCAGACTTATCCTGCTCCATTTACACTGAACAATTAGGCCTAATCTCCTTCTGAGACTCGATACTGCCGCCTAGGTATACTGAACATTAAACCCTGTAATACCTTGTGCTTGGCAAGACATGGGTGATGACATGCAGTAATGCTGATACATCTCATAATGCCGTCTATCTTACTACTAACTTACTTGCCCCCAAATGAAATTTCTCTGAAAAGGGGCACATCCAAATTGACAGAGATTTCTGACTGTATTTGAGTTAGTGTGCCATCACTATGTAAAGTAGGGCTGTACTACATAAGACTATGCAGACTCGTCTGGCCCAGTTTCTAATGAAATACCCCTCCGACTGGAATTACTCTCTAAATCGGCTTGGAGTGCTTTTACTCCTTCATCTCCATTAGTATATTCTGATAATACTGGGTAAAACTCCATGCGCTGAGTAGAACTTCATATACTGGGTAGAATTTCATACGCTGGATAGATCTCCATACGTTGGGTAGATCGCCATACGCTGGGTAGATCTCCACACGGTGGGTAGATCTCCATACGGTGGGTAGATCTCCACATGGTGGGTAGATCTCCACATGGTGGGTAGATCTCCACACTGTGGGTAGATCTCCACATGGTGGGCAGATCTCCACACGGTGGGTAGATCTCCACATGGTGGGTAGATCTCCACACGGTGGGTAGATCTCCACACGGTGGGTAGATCTCCACATGGTGGGTAGATCTCCACACTGTGGGTAGATCTCCACACGGTGGGTAGATCTCCACACGGTGGGTAGATCTCCACACGGTGGGTAGATCTCCACACGGTGGGTAGATCTCCATACGGTGGGTAGATCTCTATATGCTGGGTATAACTCCATGCTTTGATTGGGATATGTTTGGAAATCCCAGGACGCCCATATTGCATCAATAGCGGAAGCACCACGGTATACCAGTGTTTTAGAGGCAATTACTGTGAGATCGATGAAAAAAAGAGGGTTGCCGTGACAGAGGGATCCAGTGGAACAATAGTGGTTGTGTTAGCTGGGCTGAAGGAGTGTGTTTTGTGTGTGTGTGTGTGTGTGTGTGTGTGTGTGTGCATGTGTACGAGTGCGTGCTGAAGTGTGTGTGCGTGTGTGTGTTTGTGTGTGTGTGTGTGTTAGGTCTGGGCGATATGGCCAAAATATCATATCATGGCGATATGACAGTATTTTGTTTTTTAATAATAAAAGTTTTACATTTGCTTTTGAGTAAAAGCGTGGCAACACATACATTCTAAGTGATTTCAATGGGTCTTTCTCCATTCTGATTGTTTTATACTGTCCAATTCAACTAAAAGTTATTTTCAGCACTCATTTGAGATCATTTCCACACTTATAGACCTTATGTCATCGCTGCAACTCCCCAACGGACTTGGGAGAGGCGAAGGTCGAGAGTCATGCGTCCTCTGAAACATGACCTGCTAAACTGAGCTGCTTCTTAACACACTGCTCGCGTAATCCAGAAACCAGCCATACCAATGTGTCGTAGGAAACACCATCCAACTGACAATCGGCATCAGCTTGCAGGCGCCCATCCCACCACAAGGAGTTGCTAGAGCGCAATGAGTCAAGGAAATCCTCCGGCCAATCTGTAGTGGCGCCTTAGCAGTTCCTTAGACCGCTGCACCGCTCTGGAGGGCTTATAGGCCTTATTTTTAACCAAATGTTGAAATTGTGATTTTAATTGCGATTTACAGTAAAGCACTTGGGTGAACTGTTGGCATCATGGATATTTATTTTTACCTTTATTTAAGATATATAATGATTATTCTAATTCTATACTCTATAATTCTATGGGGCGGCAGGGTAGCCTAGTGGTTAGAGCGTTGCAAGTTCAAACCCTCGAGCTGACAGAATACAAGTTCTGCCCCTGAACAGGAATTTAACCCACTGTTCCTAGGCCGTCATTGAAAATAAGAATTTGTTCTTAACTGACTTGCCTAGTTAAATAAAGGTTAAATAAAGAATACAATACCGGGCGTGTGTTTACAGTGTTGTTTGACATGACAACGAATGAAAATGCAATGGAGTTATTGTGACAGGGTAGGAACAGGGTCTACACCATAACTGGTATTATCAGGCTGTTATTATCAGCCTCGGACTCAGTACCTTTATTAGCTAGCGATTAGAATTAGCAATTAGCATTAGCGGCAAACAAGATTTAGGCCCAACTTGCTAAGAAAATACAAACTAGCTGTTTGCAGATGAATGAAACACAAACTAATAGTGTAATTATAGAACTCTAGTGAATTTATATTAAGAAGCAAAGGTGAAAACAGCATCGTTATTCATCAAAATGGTTGAATGTGCTGCATTGACCATGCAGACGGAACGCAAGTGTCTCGTGGTTGAGGAACATCACATGCGCTCCTTGAGTGACAGGGGGCGGGGCTAAGTCTGTGGAAAGTGGCACGGAGAGAGATGACTCAAGTAAACTATAAAAATGAACATTACACACGGCGTATCACATTTAACAAACCAAACATTCAAATACCGTTATAGAAGGTCAAGTAAAAACCCAAACCGGTCCGCGCATCAGTACTGGTATATCATAAAATTTTGTATACTGCCCAGCCCTAGTGTGTGTTAGGCAGCCAGGGCCAGGAACAGAGCCCAGCCTTAGACATAGCTGGGAGAGCTGCACACGTAGTGGAGATCAACGTGATGCCCAGTGTAGCTGAACTAACAACAACAGGCAGGCCTTTAGGAATGGGTCTAAACACACATGTAGGAAACAGGCTCCCTGTATGGCTTCTCGTGAAGAATTTGTAATGCACATATTTGTCCATATGTGTTTTTGTGTTTTTGTTCTCAAACCTTAAGGCTTCTGACACACATCACAGGGTATGCACACTGCTGAACTATCTAGCGAGGTGCAAAAAACACAGGAAACCACTGTTCATGAATTAATCAGCATCAAGTTAATGTAAATAATATTAATTATTTTCTGTACAGTTGATACAGTTGGAGGCTTAAACAGCCCCTTTATCTTTATACTAAAGCACTCCATGGTTCTAGTGAGGCTTCCCCTGCCTTCTATACACTGTATATTATCCATGGGGTGATTCAGTGTACATTACTCACCCTCCTCTCTATAGCAGCTCTGGCAGCTGGGTAATGGCCTGTGTACTGTAGAAGACTGGCCCCCCTCTCTCTCTCTCTCTCTCTCTCTCTCTCTCTCTCTCTCTCTCTCACTGTCGTCTCTCTCTCGCTCTCTATCGCTCTCACTCAGTCTAGTCTCAATTCAATTCAATTTATTGGCTTTATTGGCATGGGAAACATATGTTAACATTGCCAAAGCAAGTGAAGTAGATAATAAACAAAAGTGAAACCAACAATACAAATGAACAGTAAACAATACACTCACACATGTTCAAAAAGAATAAAGACATTTCAAATGTCATATTATGTTATTGGTTAATTTTTTCCAATGTGTCAAGTAATTATCTTTTTGTTTTCTCATGATTTAGTTGGGTCTAATTGTGTTGCTGTCCTTGAGCTGGACCAGCTTGCTTAGGGGACTCTTCTCCAGGTTCATTTCTCTGTAGGTGGTGGCTTTGTTATGGAAGGTTTGGGAATCGCTTCCTTTTAGGTGGTTGTAGTATTTAACAGCTATTTTCTAGATGTTGATAATTAGCGGGTATCGGCCTAATTCTGCTTTGCATGCATTATTTGGTGTTCTATGTTGTACACAGAGGATATTTTTCCGGAATTCTGCATGCAGAGTCCCATGTAGTGAATTCTTGGTTGGTGTGCGGACCCCAGACCTCACAACCATAAAGGGCAATGGGTTCTATAACTGATTCAAGTATATTTAGCCAGAAACTAATTGGTATGTCGAATTTTATGTTCCTTTTCATGGTATTGAAGGCCCTTCTTGCCTTGTCTCTCAGATTGTTCACAACTTTGTGGAAGTTACCTGTGGCGAGGTATGTATAGTTTTTTGTGTGCTCTAGGGCAACAGTGTCTAGATGGAATTTGTATTTGTGGTCCTGGCAACTGGACCTTTTTTGGAACACCATTATTTTTGTCTTACTGAGATTTACTGTCAGGGCCCAGGTCTGAATGAATCCGTGCAGAAGATCTAGGTTCTGCTGCAGGCCCTCCTTGGTTGGGAACAGAAGCACTGGATCATCAGCGAACAGTAAACAGTTGACTTCAGATTCTAGTAGGGTGAGGCCGGGTGCTGCAGACCGTTCTAGTGCCCGCGCATGTCGTATGTTTTCCCCAAACACAACTTTCCATTCATTTTCATAGCAGACCCTCATGCAAAATTGAAAGTGTTTTTGAAATCAACAAAGCATGAGAAGACTTTGCCTTTGTTTTGGTTTGTTTGTTTGTCAATTAGGGTGTGCAGAGCATCCTGAGTGGTGCAGTGATCTAAGGCACTGCATCGCAGTGCTAGCTGTGCCACTAGAGATTCTGGGTTCGATTCCAGGCTCTGTCGTAGCCGGCCGTGACCAGGAGACCCATGGGGCGGCGCACAATTAGCCCAGCGTCGTCCAGGTTAGGGGTGGGTTTGGCTGGCAGGGATGTCCTTGTCCCATCGCGCACTAGCGACTCCTGTGGCAGGCCGTGCGCAGTGCACGCTGACACAGTCACCAGGTGTATGGTGTTTTCTCCGACACATTGGTGTGGCTAGCTTCCGGCTTAAGTGGGCATTGTGTCAAGAATCAGTGCAGCTTGGTTGGGTCGTGTTTCGGAGGACGCACAGCTCCCGACCTTCGCCTCCCCTGAGTCCATACGGGAGTTGCAGCGATGAGACAAGACTGTAAGTAACTACCAATTGGATACCACAAAATTGGGTAGAAAAAGGGGTAAATATATATATATATATATATATTTGGGGGTGAATGTGGCCTGTTGTATGGTAGTTTGGTATAAAGCCAATTTGGCATTTGCTCAGTACACTGTTTTTGCTGCGAGTCTGCTGTTAATGATAATGCAGAGGATTTTCCCAAGGTTGCATATCCCCCGGTAGTTATTGGCGTCAAATGTGTCTCCACTTTTGTGGATTGGGGTGATTAGTCCTTGTTTCTAAATATTGGGGAAGATGCCAGAGCTGAGGATGATGTTAAAGAATTTAAGTATAGCCAATTGGAATGTGTGGTCTGTATATTTTATCATTTAATTTAGGATGCCATCAACCCCAGAGGCCTTTTGGGGTTGGAGGGTTTGGATTTTGTTCTGTAGTTCATTCAATGTAATTGGAGAATCCAGTTGGTTCTGGTAGTCTTTAATAGTTGATTCTAAGATTTTGATCATGTATATGTTTTTGCTGTTTATTCTTTGTTATACAGTCAAAACGATTGGAGAAGTGGTTTATCCATACATCTCCGTTTTGGATGGACAATTCTTTGTGTTGTTGTTTGTTTAGAGTTTTGAAATTTTCCCAGAAGTGGTTATATTCTATGGATGATTCAATTACATTTTCTTTCGTTGTTGTTGTTAATTTTCTTAAGTTGTTTGCTTGACATTTTTTGATTTGATAAGGAAGCTGAGAGGTCAGATATACTGTTTAGGTTTTCTACTGCCAAGTTTACTCCTTTACTATTACAGTGAAACCTTTTGTCCGGGAAATTGTCTAGAAGGGATTGAATTTGTTGTTGCCTAATTGTCTTTTGGTAGATTTCCGCACTATTTTCCTTCCATATATAGTATTTCTTAATACTATTCAGTTCCTTTGGCTTTGATGCCTTGTGATTGAGCATAGCTCTGTTCAAGTAGAGTGTGATTTTGCTGTGATCTGATAGGGGTGTCAGTGGACTGACTGTGAACACTCTAAGAGACTCTGGGTTAAGGTTAGTGAAAAAGTAGTCTACAGTACTACTGCCAAGAGATGTGCTATAGGT
Source organism: Oncorhynchus clarkii lewisi (assembly GCF_045791955.1). Taxonomy (NCBI): domain Eukaryota; kingdom Metazoa; phylum Chordata; class Actinopteri; order Salmoniformes; family Salmonidae; genus Oncorhynchus; species Oncorhynchus clarkii. The sequence goes on from NC_092158.1 coordinate 26,338,282, forward strand.
GCCACCTCGAAGCCTACCATTGACTATGTACATACCCAGCGTGCGACAGAGTTGCAGGAGTTGTGACCCGTTTTTTTGGTTATGTTGTCGTAGTTGTGTCTAGGGGGGCATATGGGGGAGGGAATGCTGTCACCTCCAGGTAGGGTTTGTCCCCCTGTGTGCTGAGGGTGTTGGGTACTTGTCCAGTTCTGTCATTTAGGTTGCCACAGACTAGTGCATGTCCCTGAGCCTGGAAATTGTTGATCTCCCCTTCTATGATGGAGAAGCTGTCATCGTTAAAGTATGGGGATTCTATTGGGGGGATATAGGTAGCACATTTTATCTGTTGAGATCATTTTCTTATTCATTTCTAGTCAGATGTAAAATGTTCCTGTTTTGACACATTTTATAGAGTGGGTTAGGTCTGCTCTATACCAAATTAGCAAACTCCCTGAGTCTGGGTTCCTGCTCTTTAGGCCAAAGGCAGATGACCTCAGACCTTGTATATTTCAGGATGAGAAAGTAAAAGCTTTGTGTTCCATAGTGTCCAGTGTTGTTTTTGTGTGGTTTAGGCCAGGACCATCACAGTATCTGTGAGCAGAGCATGTTGAGCATCTGATATAGGCCGGAGGATGGGGCTTGGACGGGTGTAATAGCGGGGGTTGGGCCTGTTGCTCTGCTCACGGCCTGGGCATATGTCTTGCTGTCATGTTGAGGTCCTTGCCGCAGGGGCGGGGGGCATGGGGTGGGCAGAAGGAGCATTGGTCTGATATGGGGGGGCCTATATAGGGTGTGGCCAAGGTTTGCTTGGTGTGGTCTTAGCTGTAGTCTGGGTGTAGGTCCTCTTTGCGCAAGTCCTTCAGGAGGGTGTCTCGCTGGTCTGGGCGGGGTGTCCGTTGCTCTGTTCGTCCTATGTGAGGTGCTGGGGCTACGGTTGAGGGTGACGTCCTTCAGGGTCCTGGCAAAAGTTGGGATTGCTGCCTTGTAGAGGTGGACCTGGTCATAAAGGCTGTTCAAGTCCAGTGGTGGGCCAGGGTGGAGTGGTGGGCCAGGGTGGAGTGGTGGGTCAGGGTGGAGTGGTGGGCCAGGGTGGAGTGGTGGGCCAGGGTGGAGTGGTGGGCCAGGGTGGAGTGGTGGGTCAGGGTGGAGTGGTGGGACAGGGTGGAGTGGTGGGACAGGGTGGAGTGGTGGGACAGGGTGGAGTGGTGGGTCAGGGTGGAGTGGTGGGCCAGGGTGGAGTGGTGGGTCAGGGTGGAGTGGTGGGCCAGGGTGGAGTGGTGGGCCAGGGTGGAGTGGTGGGCCAGGGTGGAGTGGTGGGCCAGGTAGACATTCGGTTTTGAGGTGGCACAGTCTCGCTTTATGGTAGCAAGGTGAAAGTATTTTCATGTTAGCAGGTTGGAGATAACCACTTGTGCGTTGGGGAAGGTGGAAGAAGCTTTTTCAATCACTCCCTTGAGTTATGTTGCCACCCTTTCCTGCTGGGCCCTCAGGTTATTTGTGCCCGTGTGAATTTTAATGTGGCTGGGGGACACTCGTCTGTCCTCTGACAACCCTCTGCCCTTTCAATTTCAACTCAATTCAATTGAAGGGGTTTTTGGCATGACAAACATGTGTTAACATTGCCAAAGCAAGTGAAGTAGATAATACACAAAAGTGAAATAAACAATAAAAAGAACAGTAAACATTACACTCACAGAAGTTACAAAATAATAAACACATTACAAATGTCATATTATGTATATATACTGTGTTGTAACGATGTGCAAATGGAAAATTAACATAAATATAGGTTGTATTTACAATGGTGTTTGTTCTTCACTGGTTGCCCTTTTCTTGTGGCAACAGGTCACAAATCTTGTTGCTGTGATGGCACACTGTGGTATTTCACCCAGTAGATATGGGTTGTTTATCAAAATCGGGTTTTTCTAATTCTTTGTGGATCTGTGTAATCTGAGTGAAATATGTGTCTCTAATATGGTCATACATTTGGCAGGAGCTTAGGAAGTGCAGCTCAGTTTCCACCTCATTTTGTAGACAGTGTGCACATAGCCTGGCTTCTCTTTCTCTCTCTCTCTTTCTCTCTGCACATCATCCTGTTCACATTGGAATGTCTCTCCTTCCTTATTATCCTGGCTTCTCCCTTCTGTTTATGTAGGGAACAGTTTTATCTCCATCTCTTCATTCAAAGACTCAATCATGGACAATTTTACTGACAGTTGTGGCTGCTTTGTGTGATGTATTGTTGTCTCTACCTTCTTGCCCTTTGTACTGTTGTCTGTGCCCAAAAAATGTTTGTACCATGTTTTGTGCTGCTACCATGTTGTGCTGCTGCCATGTTGTGCTGCTACCATGTTGTTGTAATGTGGTGTTGTTACCATGCAGTGTTGTCATGTGTTGTTGCCATGCTATGTTGTTGTCTTAGGTCTCGCTTTATGTAGTGTTGTGGTGTCTCTCTTGTGCTGATGTGTGTTTTGTTCTATTTTTTTAATATTTTTTTATCCCAGCCCCCATCCCTGCAAGAGGCCTTTTGCCTTTTGGTAGTCGATCATTGTAAATAAGAATTTGTTCTTAACTGACTTTCCTAGTTAAATAAAGGTTAAATAAAAATTAAAGGGAGGGGGAGATGTGAATCCTCCTCCTCCTTTCTCCTCACTGGAAGCAGCAGCACATGATGGATCCACCACTCCATCATGCCATGCACTTCAGGAAGGAGAAAGGACGTTGTAAAGAGTCATTAGTTTGCCATTAAGATTAAGAGTGCAATTATCTGCTATATTCAACAACACTTAATTAAGGTACCTTTAAGTAAACAGTGTGGGCCCTGAGGAAGGAAACCCTTGTGTGTGTTAGCCTAGGCTAAGCCTTCCGTTGGACTGTGTTTGACTGGAACACTGGGTTTATTCTCTAAGGGGCTATTCTCATTGACAAACATTCAGGGAGAGGCAGCACAAAGAGATTTCAATTGACATAATATGTGCATAAAGCTTTCAATTTACAGTACAATTTACAGTACAATTTACAGTACAATTTACAGCTTTACCTTTCGTTGTGGCTGGCAACTTAACATTCTTGCTTTGCAGTTCCAAATGTAGCGTAAATACCAGTATCACAGTACAGCCACCAACTAGCCAGTAAGTTTGCAAACTAATTGCTCAACAATATTCATTTTGGGGGTGGGTAAATGTAGTTGGACCTGAACCCAACACTTTCTCACTGAAGCATACTTAACAGAAATCCAATGGCACACTCTGATAATAAACATATATGCATTGCAAGCATATGTGGCTCTGGACAGTTGGCTCACAGTGGTAAGGTGTTGAGTTCCTGTGGTTTAAGTTCAAATCCCTCATGGGGCGCAAAAAAAATATTTGTAATGTGGACTCATTTATTGCGGTATTGTGTTTTGAAGAAAAGTGCAATCATCATCTTGAAAATGAAGATTCTGAGCTAATTCAATCCAACCCGCATTGCAGCACTTACACATTAATGGTCAAATTAACTCACAGATTGGTCTGGGGTACTGTATAAAATCTACAACTACTACCATGGTGACACCTCTCAAAGTGTGTGGGCACGGTATTAATATTGAAAATGAAGGATCAAAAATAAAAAAGATGTGTGCCTCATGTGGGATTAGAACTCACAAATATTGAACTATGAGCCAATTGTCTTAGGGAACTGGTCTTTAATAATGATTTGGGGAAGAAAACCCAAGGATTTGACATGATCACCATTGTCATCTATTGCTCATTACGATGGATGTAGCTACGAATATAAACGTATAATCCTCATAGCCTACGTTTTTTTCTTCGTAAAAGCTCATAGATGTGTATGAAATCGTTAGCAAAAACGTTGAATTTGGTCATATGCCGAAATGTGCCTTAAGGCATTTTGAATTTTGTGTAACGTCAGAAGTTGAGTCAAGGAAGCGTCATGCAAAATATATTGAAACACTCCCCTTGCCAAGACCATTGCCAAATAAGGTGAGGTGTCACCTGCTTTTATAGTAAATTTTACATACCGAACCCCTCCCTTGAGATGACGTAGAGGATCAACATCACAATTTCAATGGTAGAGTTGAACCGCTAGGGGCAAAAAGAGCTAGGCTTACTACTAAAAGACCATAACATATTACTCTGGCAACGAACTGTCAAAATGAAGACCAGAATTGATGTTTCACTATAAATAAGTGTAAAACATCTGGTTTTATATTAATATCATGCCATCATTAGGAAATCAGTGGTGTAAAGTACCTAAGTAAAAATACTTGAAAATACTACTGAAGTAGTTTTTGGGGGTATCTGTACTTTACTCTACTATTTATATTTTTGACTAATTTTACTTTTACTTCACTACATTCCTGAAGAAAATGTTGTACTTTTTACTCCATTCATTTTCCCTGGGACCCAAAAGTACTGGTTACTTGTACATTATGTTTGAGTGTTGGAGCGTGCCCCTAGCTATCTGTAAATTTAAAAAACAAGAAAATGGTGCCATATGGTTTGCTTAATATTATAATTTACAGATAGCTAATAATTTGCTTAAGGAATTTGAAATGGTTTACACTTTTACTTTTGATACTTAAGTATTTAAAACCAAATACTTTTAGACTTTTACTCAAGTAATATTTTACTGGGTGACTTTCACTTTTACTTCTTTTAATGTATCTTTACTTTTACTCAAGTATGACAATTGGGTACTTTTTCCACCACTGTATGAGCTAAACACAAAATTGCGACTGAAAACATTGGTAATTCCCCTGCTGAGTTGATGCTTCTTGCCTAGACGGTGGCTCAACACTGTTGAGCTTACCCTTTTTTTTAAAGATACAGTGACAATTTCAGAAAGTAACAGGCTGTTACCTCAATTTCAGGTGAAAACTCAATAAAACAAGTCACAAATATAATGAAAATGTTTTTACATTTCAGCTGTTTCAAAAACATTGCTCTGCTATTAGTATTTTTACTGTGTGAATGTGGGACTCAAAGAGACAATTCTGTTTACACTGCCCTGCTCCGAGTGGGGCAACTGGTGGGCAAGTTTCGCACGTAGGGTTGCACAATGTTGGGAACTTTCAATAAATTCACTGGTTTTCTCAAAATCCCAGTTAGAGGATTCCCGGAATCAGGAGGGAATAAGCAGACATTCTGGAATCCTCCAACCAGGATTTCTGGAAAACGAGGAAATTATTAAAAGTTAGTTGTGGACGACCTCCGGAGTTAGCGTTCGAGATGTGAGAAATACGCAAGTTTACATTACAGTAATGTCTCTCGTGAATCGATACCTCTCAAGAATCTCTCGAAATTCTCTTTAATTCTTGTCAATGAGAATAGACCCTAAGGCAGGCTGTTGCCCAGTGTGTGAACTCTTGCCTTCCCTAAGAAAATGTGTGCTTCTCTCTCTCCTCTCCCTTACCCCAAGCGTGAGGTTTGCTGCTCAGGCATAATTGCCGGCTTAATTAACAATCAGTTAGACCAACTGATTAATTAGACTGGCTGAGCTTCTTTGTACTCAGCCTTCTGAGAATTCACACTGTTTGATGGATGAGCTGGCTACCGGTCTCCATCACTCTGAATAAACCTATCTGGCTGCCTTGTCTTCCCCCCACCTCCCCACACAGGCAACAGCACCAGCCACTCTGCTCTTGGTAACCCTCTTCACTTTAGTATTAAGCACAACACTTCCTATTCTCTTTGAGATCACATGCGCTATCTGGAGATCCAAGGATGTCGAACATGCTGTCTCTAACTGGAGTGAACACCCGATTTGAGCCCGGTACTGTACGTGCTGCTGGATGTGCATTCAGAGATACTACACTAGGGTAGAGACACCAGCTCTGAGGGTGAAGAGAAGTGTCCTCATCTCGCATCAATAGCAGGGATAGAGAGTGTTGTGGAGCAAGCAAACTGCACAACCATGAATGTGAAAAGTAGCTTTAAGAAGGATCTGTGTGTAAACACCTACAACGCCTCCAGTACTCTCACTCCCCACATTTAAAACGATGACTTATCTTACTACAACAGGCGTGCTTTACGGCTCTAACTTATGGCTGGCTGTAAGTTGACTTGGTGGGAGCACTGTAATCAGAAACTCTGAGCAGCTAGCTGCTAGCTTAACACAACTACAGCCAGGACATGGAGTTTCTCTCTCTCTCACTCTCTTTCTCTTGCTTTTGTGAGAGACTCTGCTTTTTCTAAACCAGGAGGAAGGAGGTAGAAAAGCATTGCAGGGGTCTACAGACATCAGGCTTCATCCGGATCTCAGGGTGGGGCTGGGCTGCTGGGCTGGGGAAGTAAATGTCAGCTCCCCGCAGGGTGCTGTGGAAGGCAGAGCTTGGTGCCTTTGATTGGGTTTATATGCTAGTGTTAATAATCATCATTTGGTGGGTGCTTATATCTGTCCTATTTCACACATGTACAAGGGTGTTACTGGCCTCAGTGGCCTGTCGCAGCACTTATTCTCCCGAGGCCTTAGAAAGGGGCTGGGCAGGCTGAGATGGGCAATAGAGGAGAGAGGGGAGTGGTACCTCCGCTACTGCTCATAGGCTGGAGGGAGAGGTGGAGGCGAAATGGACAGGAGGACAGGGGGTGTGGTGTGGAGCGACCCCAGCTGGGGCTGAAGGAAGCACAGAGCTGGAGGCTTCTAACTGTAACTGCTTCCACAACCAGAGCAGGAAGTAATAAGGAGCTGCTAGCAATTGGAACCACAAAACACTGACTGACTGCCCTTCTCTCCAACAACAACAAAAAAACTGGCAATTATGTGTTTATTCCCAAGCTTTTTGAAGGCACATGAGTCTGGGGGGTTGGGGGTTGTGAGGCCATTACTTACAGTGTATTCTCAGAAGCAGGATCAGTCTATCTATCAGACTCCTTATGGTCCAGCATCTGGTCTGTCCTATTCTTTTCACTGTCCAGTATTGGAGCTGTGGTTCCAACCAAACAGAAGCCTGCTATCTATATCTGGGAGCCCTCATCACTGTAGACGGGTCCAAGGGAGTCAGGGAGGGAAGTGGAGTAAAGGTGAAAGAGGAAGGGGAGTGGCAGAAGAAGTAAGCTGTGATTTGACTGGCCAGCCAACCAAGGCAGAGCCATGACCTCTCTCCCTACATGGGGAGCAGCACTGTGTTGCACTAATGGCCCAAACGCCTGGGAAGGGAGGGGGGGGAGAGGTGGGGAGAGGCAGAGAAAGGGAGAGTGAGGAGAGGGGCAGGTGGAAATTCTGCTTGGTTGATGGATGAAGGTAACGTTTCCATTGTTTCAAGTCAGCTGTTATGATAGAGATGGAGTGCATCGATGGAGAGGGTGAAAGAGAGATGGGGAGGAGAGAGGGAGGTGGAGAGGGTAAAAGAGAGATGGGGGAGGAGAGAGGGAGGTGGAGAGGGTGAAAGAGAGATGGGGGAGGAGAGAGGGAGGTGGAGAGGGTGAAAGAGAGATGGGGAGGAGAGAGGGAGGTGGAGAGGGTGAAAGAGAGATGGGGAGGAGAGAGGGAGGTGGAGAGGGTGAAAGAGAGATGGGGAGGTGGAGAGGGTGAAAGAGAGATGGGGGAGGAGAGAGGGAGGTGGAGAGGGTGAAAGAGAGATGGGGGAGGAGAGAGGGAGGTGGAGAGTGAAAAGAAACAAGAGAGAAGGGACTGGCAAAGAAAGTAAGTGTAAGAGAGAGGAAAGGGTTGTCTTGTTTTTATAAGTGTGTGTGTGTGTGTGTGTGTGTGTGTGTGTGTGTGTGTGTGTGTGTGTGTGTGTGTGTGTGTGTGTGTGTGTGTGTGTGTGTGTGTGTGTGTGTGTGTGTGTGTGTGTGTGTGTGTGTGTGTGTGTGTGTGTGTGTGTGTGTGTGTGTGTGCGTGTGTGTGCGTGTGTGTTTATGTTCTTGCGGCCTTGACCTTTGTGATTTTCTGCTATTGATGTATATTATGAGGCAGATCAACATGACCTATTGTTGCAGTCATTACTGCAGCGTTAGATTGAGCTCATTGTGCATTCTCCTCGACCTCTCGCAAACATTCCTAGATTAGTCTGAGCAGTCATTTAGAACCATTTTTGAATCGCAGGCAAAGCAAGATTAGTTTGATGCAGCAGGGAACCTCGGCTCTTGAAACCAATGCGGTGCTTTGCAATTGAGTGGAATGATGAACAATTTGATTTGATAAAAAAAACGATGAGAGTGGAAAAATCTGGCCAAACAGAACATTTCAATGGGTCATGCACACAAAATAATTTAAACAGCTATTGTTACAATCAATGTTCCTCTAAGCTGCGTGCGTGCATGGGCGAGCAGCTCCCCCTGGACTGCCGCGCAGAAGAAATATCAGCCCGTGCAGAGATGCACGAGATTGAACTTCACTCAACTGTTTAGTTTTCCCCTTTAGTTAACACTAGTAATGTTTCCCTTCACTGTGCGAATTGTAATCGAATCAACGCAATATTAGCCACTTTCAATTCAACATACTGAAACAAAAACTATACAAAATATTTTTTTGTATGCAGAGCGTATTGGAGTAGGATTCTTTTGCTTTGACAGGCATGACTCAGGCCCATAATAGACACAGACCGGTGTGCCATAACCAATCAGAGCTGCAGTATCCCTATATGCAAATAGACCATTTCCATATATGGATCTGTGCCATTCACTTTGAACTAGGGCTGGGCGATATACCGGTATTGATTCATGGACCGGTTTGGGTTTTTACTTTACCTTCTATACCGTATTTGAATTTTTGGTTTGTTAAATGTGATACAGTGTGTAACGTTTACTTCGCTACTTGAGTCATCTCTCAGACCTAGCCACGCCCCCTGTCACTCAAGGAGCGCCTGTGATGTTCCTCAACCAGGAGACACTTGTGTTCAGTCTGCATGGTCAATGCAGCATATGCAACACTGTTGATGGAATCGATGCAGTTGTCACTTTGTTTCTTAATATAAATCTACTAACATTCTATAATTACACTATTAGCTTGTGTTTCTTACATCTGCAAACAGCTAGTTTGTATTTTCTTAGCAAGTTGTTCCTAAATCTTGTTAGCTGATTGTTGATTGATTGTTAGCCACTTATTGATTGTTAGCCGCTAATGCTAATCGCTGGCTAGCTAGCTAATAAATGTACTGAGTAAGAGCAAGTGTAATTACCTACACAGCCTTGTGTAGACCTAAATCAGCATGTTGTTTGTGCAATAGTGTCTTCTAAATTAAAGAGGTAAACGCAAAGCAAGAATATGTTAGGTACATGAAGTATCTAAGAGAATACATTCAATGTAGCCAAAAATTGTAGGGTCCCCTAGGAAACACCTATGAACACATTATTTCCTACCCTGTCACAATAACAACTCCCTGACATTTTCATTCGTTGTCATGTCAAACAACACTGTATTTAAAGTGCTCACTATTATACTTGTATATTTATATTTGTATAACTGTATAATTAGAATAGACATTCTATCCCCATGAATCCAACAGTTAACCCAAGTGTTTTGCTCTAAATCGCAAGTCAAATTGCAACATTTGATTAAAAATAAAGCCCAGATTACTTGCCCATATCGTGCAGCCCTACGTGGCAGTGCGGAAATGATCTCAAATGCAGAAATTATGACTTTTTGGGTTTGAAGTTGAATTGAACAGTATAAAAAAATCAGAATGGAGAAAGACCCATTGAAATCATTCAGAATGTATCTGTTGCCACTCATAAAGCAAATTTAGAACTTGTATTATTAAAAAAACATAAAATATTGTCAAATACCGTCATACCGTCCAATTTGTTTTAAATACAGTGATATAATATTTTCGCCGTATTGCCCAGCCCTACTTTGAACTGGACTGTGTTTACAGCATGAGTGGTCGCGAGTAGATGAGCTAGTTTTGAGCAAAAAGCACAAAATGGTTGCATTTCTAACCATCTATGAAAAGAAAGTCAGGCAAATAGCTTTTGTTTGTGTAAGAGGGCTGTGTTGTATTTTGGGTCTGAGTTATACTTTGAGACCGGCTTGAATAAGCTAAGAGCTAATAGCCAATAGGTAAAGGGTATCATCATTTTTCAAAAGTCTCATGGAATGTAGGCCTACATTGAACAACACATATTGACTGCTACTGTAGGCTGAATGATAGAACGGCTATTTCCATGTTATGGGATACATTTCCTCCATTGTTTTTGATGGTAGGCCACTCTGATAGGCCTACATTATGATAAAATAGCCACAGTAGCCTACTTGGCCACTGTTATAACTGTAACTTAAAGCAGGTACAGCCTCAGTGTTCACAGTAAATGCATGCCAGAAGTTGCACAGAATTTTCACAACGTTCAAGTTTGTGCTCAGCAGACCTGACATTTGCTCAGTGGCGAAAACAATGTGAGGGAACATTGGTTACAACCTATTTGTTTTAGTTACCCGTCTTTATTTATTTCACCTTTATTTAACCAGGTAGGCTAGTTGAGAACAAGTTCTCATTTACAACTGCGACCTAGCCAAGATAAAGCATAGCAGTTCGACACAAACAACAACACAGAGTTACACATGGAATAAACAAACATACAGTCAATCTATATACAGTGAGTGCAAATGGTCAGAGGCTTGCTATGGTCAGGTCCGCTGTTTAGCTGCTTGCTGCTGCAGAAAGACAGAGAAAGAAAGAGAAAGGAGAGAGAGTGAGGGAGAGGGAGAGAGAGAGAGAGAGAGAGAGGGGGGAGGGAGGGAGAGAGAGAGAGAGAGAGAGAGGGAGAGAGAGAGAGAGAGAGAGAGGGGGAGGGAGGGAGGGAGGGGAGAGAGAGAGAGAGGGAGGGAGGGAGGGGGAGAGAGAGAGGGAGGGAGAGAGGGAGAGAGAGAGAGGGAGAGGGCGAGAGAGAGGGAGGGAGAGAGAGAGAGAGAGAGAGAGAGAGAGAGAGAGAGAGGGAGGGAGAGAGAGAGAGAGAGGGAGAGAGAGAGAGAGAGAGGGAGAGGGTGGAGGGAGAGAGAGAGAGAGAGGGAGGGAGAGAGAGGGAGGGAGAGAGAGAGGGAGAGGGAGGGAGGGGGAGAGAGAGCAAGTCTTTGTTGTGTTGAGGAATGTCTCTGAGAGGCCAGTATTCTACAAGATGGATCTCAGCAGACTTCATGCAACGCATTGATTCAGAGCGTAGTACAGTACACGCATGTTGTTTTTCGGATGTTTTCCATACTATTCCTTACATTGCAGTGGGGGCAGTGTTGTGTAGATACTGAGGATGAACCAACTCGTTTGGTTCCTTGATCTGACCTATATGTTATGCATCAAATAAGCTGTCTATTTTGCATTGATAACCAAATATAATCTCAACAACTGTTCAAACAATAAACCAAATAACATTGTGGCCTTATTAGAATCCCCCCAAAATGTATTTAGTTAAGAAGTAATGATGTGATTCTAGGCTATTTTGAAACGGTAAAAACAGCTGTAGACGTGTTCTTATTCTCTGTGAGAAAAAAATTGACATTCTATTTTTAAATCTGATAATGAAGCAAATACATTGAAGCAGCATATCAAACTGGGATAATGTTGTAAGTTACACTGGCGGGATAATGTTGTAGGTTACACTGGCGGGATAATGTTGTAAGTTACACTGGCGGGATAATGTTGTAGGTTACACTGGCGGGATAATGTTGTAAGTTACACTGGCGGGATAATGTTGGAGGTTACACTGGCGGGATAATGTTGTAGGTTACACTGGCGGGATAATGTTGGAGGTTACACTGGCGGGATAATGTTGTAAGTTACACTGGCGGGATAATGTTGGAGGTTACACTGGTGGGATAATGTTGTAGGTTACACTGGCGGGATAATGTTGTAAGTTACACTGGCGGGATAATGTTGGAGGTTACACTGGCGGGATAATGTTGTAGGTTACACTGGCGGGATAATGTTGTAAGATACACTGGCAAGTAAAAATAATATTTGCCAGGGGATATTATTAATAAATCTGATTATTTCACATGGAGGACATGTGGGAAGCTAAAAGGTTAGCATGCTTGCTGTTTTTAGCCAGCTAGCTAGCAAAATGCTAGCAGAGTAGCCTGCAGCCTTCAGGCAGGCACAAAACGAGGTAATGTAAAACCAACCTAAACTTTCATAACGTGTAGCTATTATTTAAATATGCAGTTGGTTTTCTTTTAAATTAGCTTACAGTGGGGATGATGTTTTTAACGTAATTCTTCTTTGCCTTTTACCACAAATGGGAATACGACAACAAGAAAATCTCTGCTATCACCCCCTTGTAAATGTTGCTATTTGAGATTCTAGAAATACATGGACCGGGGAACTATCATGTTACCAAAAGGTGCGCCTTGCTGCAAAAATCTGACTCCACCCAAGCACACACACACACACACAGTAAATGACCGAGTGATCTGTGTATCGGCCTTTACTATGGTTCAGAAACAGGTGTGGTGACCTTGCTGGCCTCTCTGCCGTTGACCGGAGGGTCTGGGGAGGGAGGGAGGGAGGGACAGGCAGGATGTGGAGCCATGATGGAGTGCATGGACCAGAACCAGGAAGGGGAGGCTATCTTCTTCTTCACTTTCTTCTTCTCCTTCTTCTTCTGAGAGCAGTCCAGGGAGATGTTAATGTGTTTTGTTCTGAACCCTGATCACGCTGTCTATTAAAAGGCCATTAGATCTGTAATGAGGGGGAAAGTCCAAATGTGGACATGCTTGTTTTAATTAGGCTGGTGGTCGTGGGCTGGTGAGGCAGCAAGCACATTGTTACACACACATGAACATAAACACATTTAACTTTTATCATTACAAAATAAACAAAGGTGCCCTCAATGCTTTCCTTAGAAAAGCATAGAGAATGATTGTTATAAAGCCTAAAGCTGTACCTCAACATGACCCTATAAACACCATCAGTGTGTTCAAACGACAGATATATTACAATACATAAGCAAAGTGTTTTTACACACGCTAATGTTAGTTCAGTTATTCAGATCATAGTGACTGACTGGACTGTGTTGGAATAACAGAATATTCCTAGATGGAAAGGTTTGACTTGATTCATGCATGCGTGAATGACCGGAGAAAATAGGTAAATTAAAAGGAGACAGCCTGCTTATTAATGCAGGGCTGGAGAAAGACGTCCCCCTAAGTGTAGTGCTCCCGGGTAACACGCAGAAGATTAATTGCTGCGCGAAGGAAATGAATTAAAGTTGATCTATAGCTCACAGTATACACTGCTGCATATATTTAATTCTTGGGTTTTAATGTGGATTCGTCCATCAGAGGAGGCAGTTGACAAATCAAGCATTGGAAACTAAAATCCAAACAGGCAATTAAGATAGAGAGGCCCTCAGGGTGACATCACATCCTCCCAGGATGCATTTCTCCATGACCATGGACAGACAGACAGACAGACAGACAGACAGACAGACAGACAGACAGACAGACAGACAGACAGGCAGACAGACAGTCAGTCAGACAGACAGACAGACAGGAAGACAAGAAGACAGGAAGACAGGAGAGCAAGGGGCAGGAAAGCCATCCGATAAATCAAGATGAAAACTTGAATCATCTCAGTTCTCATCTTGTTCTTGCACCACACGGTCAGGTCTCTGACCGATGACACAACAGTGGTAGGCCTGATCACCGACAAGAACGAGACAGCCTATAGGGAGGAGTTCAGAGACCTGACCGTGTGGTGCAAGGACAACAACCTCTCCCTCAATGAGATCAAGACATAGGAGATGATTGTGGACTACATGAAAAGGAGGACCGAACACGCTCCCATTCTCATCGATGGGGCTCTAGTGGAGCAGGTTGAGAGCTTCAAGTTCCTTGGCGTCCACATCACCAACAAAGTAACATGGTCCAAGCACACCAAGACAGTCGTGAAGAGGGCACAACAAAACGTATTCTCCCTCAGGAGACTGAAAAGATTTGGCATGGGTCCTCAGATCCTCAAAAGGTTCTACAGCTGAACCATCGAGAGCATCCTGACAGGTTGCATCACTGCCTGGTATGGCAACTGCTCGGCCTTTGACCGCAAGGCACTACAATGCGTACAATCCAGTACATCACTGGGGCCAAGCTTCCTGCCATCCAGGACCTCCATACCAGGCGGTGTCAGAGGAAGGCCCTAAAAATTGTCAAAGACTCCAGCCACCCTAGTCATAGACTGTTCTCTCTGCTACTACACTGCAAACGCTACCAATATGCGAATTCTAGGTCCAAGAAGCTTCTAAACAGCTTCTACCTCCAAGCCATAAGACTCCTGAACATCTAATCAAAGGGCTACCCAGACTATTTGCATTGCCCCCTTCCCCCTCTTTTATGCTGCTGCTACTCTCTGTTATTATCTATGCATAGTCACTTTAATAATTTTACCTACATGTACAGTGGGGCAAAAAAGTATTTAGTCAGTCACCAATTGTGCAAGTTCTCCAACTTAAAAAGATGAGAGAGGCCTGTAAAAAAATATGCAGAAAATCACATTGTAGGATTTTTTAATTAATTAATTTGCAAATTATGGTGGAAAATAAGTATTTGGTCACCTACAAACAAGCAAGATTTCTGGCTCTCACAGACCTGTAACTTCCTCTTCTTTTTTAAAAATTTATTAATTTGCAAATTATGGTGGAAAACAAGTATTTGGTCAATAACAAAAGTTTATCTCAATACTTTGTTATATACCCTTTGTTGGCAATGACAGAGGTCAAATGTTTTCTGTAAGTCTTCACAAGGTTTTCACACACTGTTGCTGGTATTTTGGCCCATTCCTTCATGCAGATCTCCTCTAGAGCAGTGATGTTTTGGGGCTGTTGCTAGGAAACACAGACTTTCAACTCCCTCCAAAGATTTTCGATGGGGTTGAGATCTGGAGACTGGCTAGGACACTCCAGGACCTTGAAATGCTTCTTAAGAATTCACTCCTTCGTTGCCCGGGCGGTGTGTTTGGGATCATTGTCATGCTGAAAGACCCAGCCACGTTTCATCTTCAATGCCCTTGCTGATGGAAGGAGGTTTTCACTCAAAATCTCACAATACATGGTCCCTTTCATTCTTTCCTTTACACGGATCAGTCGTCCTGGTCCCTTTGCAGAAAAACAGCCCCAAAGCATGATGTTTCCACCCCATGCTTCACAGTAGGTATGGTGTTCTTTGGATGCAACTCAGCATTCTTTGTCCTCCAAACACGACGAGTTGAGTTTTTACCAAAAAGTTATATTTTGGTTTCATCTGACCATATGACATTCTCCCAATCTTCTTCTGGATCATCCAAATGCTCTCTAGCAAACTTCAGACGGGCCTGGACATGTACTGGCTTAAGCAGGGGGACACGTCTGGCACTGCAGGATGTGAGTCCCTGGCGGCGTAGTGTGTTACTGATGGTAGGCTTTGTTACTTTGGTCCCAGCTCTCTGCAGGTCATTCACTAGGTCCCCCCGTGTGGTTCGGGGATTTTTGCTCACCGTTCTTGTGATCATTTTGAGCCCACGGGGTGAGATCTTGCGTGGAGTCCCAGATCGAGGGAGATTATCAGGTCTTGTATGTCTTCTATTTCCTAATAATTGCTCCCACAGTTGATTTCTTCAAACCAAGCTGCTTATCTATTGCAGATTCAGTCTTCGCAGCCTGGTGCAGGTCTACAATTTTGTTTCTGGTGTCCTTTGACAGCTCTTTGGTCTTGGCCATAGTGGAGTTTGGAGTGTGACTGTTTGAGGTTGTGGACAGGTGTCTTTTATACTGATAACAAGTTCAAACAGGTGCTTTAATACAGGTAACGAGTGGAGGACAGAGGAGCCTCTTAAAGAGGAAGTTACAGGTCTGTGAGAGCCAGAAATCTTGCTTGTTTGTAGGTGACCAAATACTTATTTTCCACCATAATTTGCAAATAAATTCATTAAAAATCCTACAATGTGATTTTCTGGATATTTTTCTTCTCATTTTGTCTGTCATAGTTGAAGTGTACCTATGATGAAAATTACAGGCCTCTCTCATCTTTTTAAGTGGGAGAACTTGCACAATTGGTGGCTGACTAAATACTGTTTTGCCCCACTGTACATATTACCTCGACTAACCGGTGCCCCCGCACATTGACTCAGTACCGGTAACCCCTGTATAAAGCCTCGCAATTGTTATTTTACTGCTGCTCTTTAATTATTTGTTACTTTTCTTTCTTTTTTTTGGTGTTATTTTTCTTAAAACAGCATTGTTGGTTTGGGGCTCGTAAGTAAGCATTTCACTGTAAGGTCTACTTACACCTGTTGTGTTCGGCGCATGTGACAAATAAAATTTGATTTGATTTGAGAAGAGCATCTTATTATTTTTCATTGATGTCCTCCTTCCAAACCTTTCCTCATGTCTCTTATTTATGAAGTACAGTAGAAAGTGCTTACAAATCGTTTTTTACCCCTTCAATGGGTGTGTTCATTCATCACATGATGCAACAAAAGATAGCAATGGCTCGCACTAAAAGATACAAATCAAAACAAAGGGAATATCAGTTACGCTCAGAGAGCATGATGCCCTGTGGTCTAAGGAGGTTGAGATATATCTATATGTCTAGTTCACATATCTGTCCGGAATTCAATTCTGTGTGGATAGAATCAAGGTTTGTTTTATCCATTCCAGTAGCCAGAGTGAGCAGCAACAATCACCTGGACTCACAATTTGTCCTCCCCCAGTTCTCCTCATTGCTCATGTTATCTACTTAAGTGATAATGTCAGAGGAACCGGTAGTTGGTATATATGCACGGGTGTTGTTAGGCCCGAGTAGTCGAGGGCTGGCAAACCGTGCCAATATATCCTCCAAACACAGGCTTCGAGGGCATCAATACTTTTACTCAATGGGTTACCAACATATTCCAATGATGATTGACATATTTTCATTAAAAAAATATATTTTGATGAATTTATTCATACTATGTCATCCTTCCACAAGATATAGTCCCGACACAAATCTAGGGTTGCTACCCAAGCCAGCTGGTCTATCGGTTCGGTTGCCAGAGACACGACCCATTTGTTCAGTCTTTTTGTTCTGTATCGTCATTTTATTTTATCTCAGAGAAAATATAATCTATTATTCACGGGAACCCCTCCTCCCAGAATGTATCCTAATCTATAAATCATTGTTTAGACACTGAAGACTCCTGTGACAATTGGTTTATTGTTGGTTGTTGTTGTGTGAGAGGTATTTCCTACTCGTTGCCTGTCTCTCTCAGAGTGGAGGTGTATACTGCTGCTGTTTTCCCCTCTACCTGCCTGCACATTACCCAGGGGGCCGAGCCAGAGGTGCGGTGGGAGTATTTGGCACTCCGCTGTGCTTGTAGGAGTTGTAACCGTGTTCTGTTCTGTCTCCCTCCAGTTAAAGAACGAGAGGGAGGGAGGGATAGGGCAAAAGGGAGGGGGAGAGAAATAGAGGGAGAGAAAGAGAGGGGGAGGGAGAGAAAGGGAGGCGAGATGGAGAGGGAGAGAGGTAGGCCTGTGGTGTTCCCGTCCTCTCAGACTACAGCTGTGCTGCCTACAGAGACAGAGACAGGCTTTATCTCCAGTGTCATCCATAGCTTAAACAAACACGCGCGATACAAGAGCCTTTCAAACAAACACACTGTACCGTACCGCTGCTCTCTACAAAGTAGAGAGAGGGAGAGGGGAGACAAAGTTTAGAGAGATGGAGGAAGGGAGGGGGAGAGAAAGGGGGAGGAAGACAGTGAGTGAATGAGAGTTGGGAAAAGTGACCTGGTATTTCACAGTAGAACCGATGAATCAGAATGCTCATTATGCTGAATAATTTAAGGAATACTCATAAATCAAGTTGCCGTTTAGATTATTGTTATTTTTCCAACACATACGAGTCAGACAATTTGTTTTTTCCTTCAATACCAAACTTCTGATTATTTGGGCTTTTACAGCTGGAGGAATACATCAGTCCCTGTCCTCTCTCTCTCTCTCCCTCTCTCTCTCTCTCTCTCTCTCTCTCTCTCTGTCCTCTCTCTGTCTCTCTGTCTCTCTGTCTCTCGCTCTCTCTCTCTCTCTCTCTCTCTCTCTCTCTCTCTCTCTCTCTCTCCCTCTCTGTGGCACTGTCACTTGAATCAGACGTTGAGTGCTGGCTCTGTGAGAGGTGCTCAAAGTGTCAGCTCCAGACAGCCCTGAGTGCTGCACTGCTTTCCTGACATGCTGACAACACTGGGCACGCGCATGCGTCTGCATATGTTGATTTTATCCATCCACACCAGACGTGATCAGGACACGCAGGTTGAAATATCAAAACTAACTCTGAACCAACTATATTAATTTGGGGCCATGTCGAAACACAAACGCTCATGGATGTTTAGTTAGCTAGCTTGCTGTTGCTACTGTAGCTAATTTGTCCTGGGATATTAACATTGGGTTGTTATTTTACCTGAAATGCACAAGGTCCTTTTTTCCCTGGATCTTTGTAGAATTTTGACCCATTTTCAGTCACACAAAATCATGTGTTCTCTCAGCCAACTTTAAGGTGCATTACCACCTCCAACTGGACTGGAGTGTGGACCTCAGTTCAGCTTTCAATCACCCGCTTGGGTATTTGCTCCTAGAGATGGGAGAGGCTGGATTTGCAGCACATCAAGCGTCAAAAATAGAACCGGTTTCTATTTTAGCACCTGGCTACTCAGACGCCTGTTGACGCGCACGAGCAGTTTGGATGAATTGATTTAATAACGTGTATGTGTAAATGTATTCTGCAACGTGAACACGCGCAACACAAACCATGTGAGGCTCTGCTGATCTCTCCCTCTGCCTCTATCCTTCTGTGTTTCTCTCTCTCTACCTCTCTGCCTGTCTACATCTCTCTCTACCCCTCTCTCCCTCTGCCTCTGTCTCTCTGTGTTTCTCTCTCTCTCTACCTCTCTGCCTGTCTACATCTCTCTCTACCTCTATCTCCCTCTGCATCTATTCCGCTCTGTCTGACTGTCTCTGTCTGTCTGTCTGTCTGTCTGTCTGTCTGTCTGTCTGTCTGTCTGTCTGTCTCTCTCTCTCTCTCTCTCTCTCTCTCTCTCTCTCTCTCTCTCTCTCTCTCTCTCTCTCTCTCTCTCTCTCTCTCTCTCTCACTCACTCTCCCTATCTGCCTTTCTGCCTCTCTCCAGAGGCCCTTGATTACAAACCTGCTGAGCCGTGGCCCCACGCTGGTTGGGATGGTGTTTAGTCCGGGCCCTGGCCCCGCTAGGCCCCCCTACCAGCCTGATCAACAGCCTCCTATAGCTCCAGACAGCTGACCCCTCCAGCTTCAGCCCCAGTCTCTGCCCTTAGCCAGATTGCAGGATACCTTTGATGCCTGGTATTGTCAGGTTTGTGAAGGCTCACCGCTCTGAACCCACTTCAACTCAACCAGTTGTTCCTTCTTCCCCAGGCTTGACCCCTGGAAATCCCTCTGATATAAGGCTGGCACAGGTCCGGCCCTGGTGGCTAAGCCCAGCTCAGGAGTGGGACCAGAGGGGCAAAGGCAGAACAAGGCCTGGGTTGGGCTGGGCCCTATGTTCCAGGCACGCTAGTCTCTACTGCTACTACAAACATGTATCCCTACTCCACAGAGCGGAGAGGTCAGAATGAGAGGAGACTGACAAGGTTTAAAGGGATATTTAAGTGCTCTGTGAGTACACACGTTCCTCTGCCTCCCCCTGTGTACCCGGTCTTCCCCAGTCGGCAGACGCTCTCTCGCTCTCTCTCTCTCTCTCTCTTGCTTTTTCCGTCTCTTTCGTGTTCGGCTTTATTAAAAAAAGTGATTGTTGGTATTGGGAGTGTTTGGGATGTGTGTAATTCAGGACAGACTGCTGCATTATTCAGTTAGGCGGGTAGCAGAGTCAGAGAGAAGAGGAGTCAGAGAGAAGAGAAGCCCGGGCTTTATGCAGTCCTAGCAACCAGCACTACCCTTCAATTATCCTCATTATTACCTCTGTACTTCACAGACAGCCTCCTCCGAGGTGACTTATGCAGATACAAGATGCCAGATGAGACTTTTTATTAAGAGACGGGTGGTCATAACAAACACCATACATGTCAACTGTCCTCAGTAACATCAGAAGGCTACAAAATATTATTATGCGAAGAGGCAACAAGGCCAAAATTCAATTATTCAGCAGGCTAAATGAAAGACAAACCCAAACACTGAGACATGCAAACCTGACGCAAAGCAAAGTGTGCATCGTTACAGGAGACAAAACTTATAGTCACATGTCAATGTCCACTCTGTCACTGAGTGTCGGTTATTTTGGTAGTGAGGCTGTAGATGTAATGACAGTAGAATCCACATGGTTTTGGGAGAGCACAGAGCTGGTTTATGTGGAGGCTAAACAATGTGGTTGTTGTCTGCCAGTAGAATAGCACTGTGTTAGATAGACAGATCTGTTGTTATACTCTGTGAAATGATATACTGTGAAATATAACAGGGAGAAATGTCAGCTTTTTTGGGGGATCGGATATTACTTTTAACATCTTTCGTTGAATCAGTTTGTTTGAGTTTTGAATAGGACATTGTTAATGATATTTTATTTTTATTTTTATTTAACTAGCCAAGTCAGTTAAGAATAAATTCTTATTTACAATGACGGCCTACCCTGGCCAAACTCTAACCTGGATGACACTGGGCCAATTGTGCCCCGCCATAGGACTCCCAATCACGGCCGGTTGAGCTACAGCCTGGAATCGAACCAGGGTTTGTAGTGGCGTCTCTAGCACTGAGATGCAGTGCCTTAGACCACTGCGCCTATCGGGGGCCCCAAACACAGAGGTATTATGAAAAGACACAATTGGAACCATGGAGCTTTGTGTTTGCTTTGTGAAAATCTGAAAGGTTTGAAGTTATCTTGAGCAAAATGTATTCTCCAGCTTTCTAGTTTATCTCCGTATCTCTCAGGATGACTTAATGTTCTTTTGATAGGCTCCATTCACTGAGCAGCGAGCTCACACAAAAGGCATGGATGCTACCCCAGTTAATTTTTTTGACCCCAAGCAAATTCTCACAATCGAGCGAGCTTGGCTTTGATATTTCTAGGATATAATCTATGTGGCAGCGTTGAAACTGGGAACCGTAAAAACTGTAGTTTTGCAGCTTGCGCTAAGTGTGATCTTTTAAAAGGGCTCCTGGCTCCTGTGTCTTGTGCAGCTCTCAGTGGTTAACCTCAGGGTAGCAGAGCTTCATATACTGTATGGCTCTGTAGGGAGACTGGACAGGAAATTGGCCACAGCATTAACTGAAACCAGACTGGAGTGCTGTGAAATGGTGGGTGGGTCTGGACTGGAGGAGCCCCTCAGGTTGAGTGAAATGGCGTGGTGGTGATGGAAGGGGAGAAAAGAGCTCTGTGATAGAGGAGTAGAGGACCATCGGTTAAACAGCACTCTAAACATCCATTCATTTAGGAGGGACTCTTTCAGGATATCTTCCCTTGCAGTGCAGTAGGATATTGCATTTTGTGTCCCGATACCTCTCTTGTTGCAAACCATCCAGGGCTAACAAAAGAGAGACAGTCATTTGAATAAGATTCAACTGTTTTCTCCCCTGCCTGCCTGTCACCTTATTCAGGGGCCTACTCTTCTCTCACCATCCCAGCAACAGTGTACATAGTCTTCTCTCACCACCACAGCAACAGTGTACATAGTCTCCTCTCACCATCCCAGCAACAGTGTACATAGTCTCCTCTCACCATCCCAGCAACAGTGTACATAGTCTTCTCTCACCATCCCAGCAACAGTGTACATAGTCTTCTCTCACCACCCCAGCAACAGTGTACATAGTCTCCTCTCACCATCCCAGCAACAGTGTACATAGTCTTCTCTCACCATCCCAGCAACAGTGTACATAGTCTTCTCTCACCACCCCAGCAACAGTGTACATAGTCTTCTCTCACCATCCCAGCAACAGTGTACATAGTCTCCTCTCACCATCCCAGCAACAGTGTACATAGTCTCCTCTCACCATCCCAGCAACAGTGTACATAGTCTTCTCTCACCACCCCAGCAACAGTGTACATAGTCTCCTCTCACCATCCCAGCAACAGTGTACATAGTCTCCTCTCACCATCCCAGCAACAGTGTACATAGTCTTCTCTCACCACCCCAGCAACAGTGTACATAGTCTCCTCTCACCATCCCAGCAACAGTGTACATAGTCTCCTCTCACCATCCCAGCAACAGTGTACATAGTCTTCTCTCACCACCCCAGCAACAGTGTACATAGTCTCCTCTCACCATCCCAGCAACAGTGTACATAGTCTCCTCTCACCATCCCAGCAACAGTGTACATAGTCTTCTCTCACCACCCCAGCAACAGTGTACATAGTCTCCTCCACCACCCCCAGCAACAGTGTACATAGTCTCCTCCACCACCCCCAGCAAAGGTGTACATAATCTCCTCCACCACCCCCAGAAACAGGGTACATAGTCTCCTCCACCAACCCCAGCAACAGTGTACATAGTCTCCTCCACCACCCCCAGCAACAGTGTACATAGTCTTCTCTCACAACCCCCAGAAACAGTGTACATAGTCTTCTCTCACAACCCCCAGAAACAGTGTACATAGTCTTCTCTCACAACCCCCAGAAACAGTGTACATAGTCTTCTCTCACAACCCCCAGAAACAGTGTACATAGTCTTCTCTCACAACCCCCAGAAACAGTGTACATAGTCTTCTCTCACAACCCCCAGAAACAGTGTACATAGTCTCCTCCACCACCCCCAGACTTTGGAAAATAAAATCGTTCTCCAAAGGTAAACCGGTCTCACATGCATAGCTATCTGTGGGTATCAGGATTCGCGATTCGAAGGTTCATCGGCTAAATCCAATCCTGTTTGCTTGTTGAGGCTGTAATATTACAATTTAAATAATGTGGGGAATATCAACACCTCTCAGCAGGATCACAACACTGGGGATGACCTGGTTAGTTTTCTTTCCTTGCAGTTTTCATCCTCATTTATAGTCCTTGGCCCCCCTCTCGCTCCCTGGTAATGAGAAAATGTGCCATCGTCTCTGTTTACTGAGCTGGACTATCTGGCTGCCATTCCTCATATTGTTTGAAATCAAATGGGAAGTAAATGATCAGGTTGGGGGTTAGATCACTTGTTTGTTTTTCATGCATCGCTCCCCTTTCCTAGTCTAGGAGGAATAGGAGGGTGTGTAGTGTACATATCACGTTGGCCTCCTTGTCCTTGCAGTTTCCTCATTTCATTCATAACAAGATCTTTGAAAAGTATTGTAAATGGTTACAATATTTATGTTTGTTACATTAGATGAAAGGCATTGAATACAGCCTGAGTTTTGCCCACAGAGCGTTGAGAATGTTGATCAATGACTGTATAGTGGAGGTTAATGAGAAGAGGCCTTTCATGACCGACCCAGATGGCACACTGCGCCATCTGCATGCTTCATTTACCTGCCTCTCTCTGGGTTGTGTTGTGTTGCGTGTGGGAGGCATCATGACTCTGTGTGTGTTGTGTTCTTAACCACCAGTTGTTCCACTGGATCAAAGTCATGACGACAACCTCTTGAAGTGGGTTAAGATACAATTGTCCAGGAGGTGGAGGGATGCAAAACTGTAGCCTGGGTATTTATCCTATTGATCCCTTTCTGAAAGGGATATTTTAGTGGGCTGTCTGTCTGAGGGGAAGGGAAGAGCAGGCTTTCTCTTTTCATGCCTGTTGTGTTCTATCAGAGTGCTGCTAGATAATGTAAGTAACCCACTTCAAAGCCAGTGCTGCCAGAGCCTCTCCCTCAATCAGGACCTGGCAGCAAGTTTAAAGTCGGCCCACATTCATCAGGTTTGATTAGTCGAGCCCAGAGCTCCAGCTGTTCCCTGTGACAGGCCAGTGAGGTGAGCTCCGAGCCCACGGGAGGCCTTCACATGCTCCGGCCGTTGCATAGTATATCATTGATTGTATAACATTTCACTTCAAAGGCTTCATAGGCTTTTGTATATTTTTGTTGATAAACTGGGTGGTTCAAGTCCTGAATGCTGATTGGCTGACAGCCATGGTATATTAAACTGTATACCATGGGCATGACAAAACATTTATTTTTACTGCTCTAATTACGTTTGTAACCAGTTTACAATAGGAATAAGTCATTTCAAGGGTTTGTGGTATATGGCCAATATACCACGGCTAAGGGCTGTGTCCAGGCACTCAGCGTTGCATCTTTCTGAAGAACAGCCCTTAGCCGTGGTATATTGGCCATACCCCCCCCCGTGCCTTACTGCTTAATAAGCTTGATTTAGGTGTTAAATGTGGCATTGACTGGGTAAGCCCTCATTCTCTCCCGCCAAAACATTCTGATGCGTTACGTCACCGGCAGCTCTCCTGAAGCAGCTCGTCTCTTGTGCAGAGCAGCACTACTCTACCTGCTGCGTTCTGGATCAGCTATTCACTGTACTGTGGTCCTTTTCCATTTCATTAACTCTGCCCAAAATGATTCATTTACATGACAGATGCCCTTATGCATGCCACAGAGAGCAGGCCGGGAGCACAGCAGAAGAAGAACACCTGTGGTGTGAATTTGTTATTTGAACCTTTGGTGTAGAGTTCCCCTCCTCTCTCGACCCACTAACCCACCCTCAGTGTTACCTTTGCTTACTGAGGGCTAGTTCCACTAACCCACCCTCAGTGTTACCGCTGCATACTGAGGGTTAGTTCCACTAACCCACCCTCAGTGTTACCGCTGCATACTGAGGGCTAGTTCCACTAACCCACCCTCAGTGTTACCGCTGCATACTGAGTGCTAGTTCCACTAACCCACCCTCAGTGTTACCGCTGCTTACTGAGGGCTAGTTCCACTAACCCACCCTCAGTGTTACCTTTGCATACTGAGGGCTAGTTCCACTAACCCACCCTCAGTGTTACCGCTGCATACTGAGGGCTAGTTCCACTAACCCACCCTCAGTGTTACCTCTGCATACTGAGGGCTAGTTCCACTAACCCACCCTCAGTGTTACCGCTGCATACTGAGGGCTAGTTCCACTAACCCACCCTCAGTGTTACCGCTGCATACTGAGGGCTAGTTCCACTAACCCACCCTCAGTGTTACCTCTGCATACTGAGGGCTAGTTCCACTAACCCACCCTCAGTGTTACCGCTGCATACTGAGGGCTAGTTCCACTAACCCACCCTCAGTGTTACCGCTGCATACTGAGGGCTAGTTCCACTAACCCACCCTCAGTGTTACCGCTGAGTACTGAGGGCTAGTTCCACTAACCCACCCTCAGTGTTACCTCTGCTTACTGAGGGCTAGTTCCACTAACCCACCCTCAGTGTTACCACTGCTTACTGAGGGCTAGTTCCACTAACCCACCCTCAGTGTTACCGCTGCATACTGAGGGCTAGTTCCACTAACCCACCCTCAGTGTTACCACTGCATACTGAGGGCTAGTTCCACTAACCCACCCTCAGTGTTACCACTGCTTACTGAGGGCTAGTTCCACTAACCCACCCTCAGTGTTACCACTGCTTACTGAGGGCTAGTGCCACTAACCCACCCTCAGTGTTACCACTGCTTACTGAGGGCTAGTTCTACTGTAATGCACTGGGGAAAGCACTCAGTCACATGGCCCGTGAAGGTAATTGCTTTTAACTTTTTGAAAATACCAATTTTCTGCCTGTGAAATTAAAGATGGCCGTGTGTGTGTGTGTGTGTGCGTCTTACATAATTGTTATTCTGCAGGCTGTGGGCTGTGCCTTTGGTTGAGCTCACGGCTGCCAGGCCTGTTTGCCGCCTGCCAGGCCCCGGAAACTGGATCTCAGGGTAATTTAGACAAACCTTAAACACAGCGCAACCAGCCAATGAATGGCCTGTTGTCAGGTTACAGCTCCCTAAGACCTAGCTTCACAGCTCGTACTGCTGATTGGTGTGAAGGGAAGCCCATGCATCATCTAGAATTAAATAGCTGATTTGAGCACTCCCGTTTGCTTGAGTATTTATTTATGCACAGTCGGGTGGTAGGCGTGTTGAAAACATGTTTGCTCTGAAGTTGTTGTGTTGCAAACCTGTAATCCACCGGTGCAATCATGATGCACTGATTTCAGGACACACCCAACAAGCTTAAGGAGTTTTATTTAAAGACGTTCAGTGTGTGTATGTGCGTACCAGTGTGTGTGTGTTTGTGGGGGGAGTGGGGGGTCACTTAGGGTCACAAGGCCACAGTACGTCCCTCCAACTCCAACGACTTTTAAGATCGGATCATAGCTCCATGTCCCTAGAGGGTCACCGTACCTGGTTGCCTTGTTTCACTTTACTTCTGGCTGTATAGTATGAGGGAGCTGCCGTGCTACTGAGTCTGTGACACACCACCATCCACAGTACATGTGGTGCTGTACTGTGTGATGTCAGTGCTTCAAAGTCCCTCATTGTCCCACCACATAGACGCACAGCCATTTATTTAGACTCCTGATAGATCAGCACATACTGCTGCCTTCATGTTCTCTCTCCCTTCCTCCTTCATCTCCCGTTGCTCTGCTTATTTCTGCACCACATTTGGCTGCTGTTTTCTGAAGTGTTCCCAATAATAATGACTGCTGTGAGATAAAAGTTATTTTTAGGTCATTGTGTTTGTCTTTCTGACTCACTGAATGTTTGGTTGAAACCGTCTGTTGTTGTTGTAGATGCTGTTTGTGGGCTATGCACAGATCTTCTCTGAATACTGGGCATCATTTATGATATATGGTTCCCCCTACCCTTTATCTTTTTCTCATCCTGACAATGTTGTTGTTTTTGTTGGAAACTGTCCCATTATTATTTAATCTGTCTGTTACACACGTGGGATGTTCAATAACTCACCTAGAGTCCATAGCTACGACTGTTTAAGCAACCGCACACACCATCGGCAGCACTAGGCTTTCTTTTCTCAAAAGGAGAGAGAGAGATTTGTTGGCATACAGTCAGTCGTTCAATTATCTCCTGTTCTGTACGGCAGCATCATTTACGAGACAGATCAGGTCCATTCAGTCATCCTTGTCCTGGAACAAAAAAACAGCCAGTAATTACAAACATTTAGACCCCTGAAAGAGATGCATTTGATATGTGATCCCTAAAGCTGTTAAGTCTTTTCTTTTGAGGTGCAAATGATCAGTGTGAACACTGAGAAAATAGCTGATAACTGTGACGCAGTTATCACCGACGCAGCTTGAGAGCCAATTGAGCAGTGACGTGCCTGGCTCTTCTGGCACACAATGGGGGGAAAAGTGCAGAAGTGGGCTGTGGTAATTGAGCATGTGGGCAGTATGATGTTTTTAAATGGCCCAGTTAATTGTTATTTAAGGAATGGGCCTTATCCCCCACTGAGATTGGTGGAGAGGGGCTGTGGGGGCATGTCATAGATGAGTGTCATTATCATTACCACCCATCTGCATCTGGGGATGGATGCTCACAGACACCACAACCTCAGCAGCCCTCTCCTCCTTATCCCTTCCTCCCTTTTCCTTGCTCTCTCTCTCTCTCTCTCTCTCTCTCTCTCTCTCTCTCTCTCTCTCTCTCTCTCTCTCACACAATTCCTCCCTTTTCTTAACTACCTATTTATCTCTCTTCTCTCCCTGTTCTCCAAGCCTCTTCTCTCTTCCATCCCTGTTCTCCAAGCCATGCCTCTTCCTCTTCTCTCTTCCATCCCTGTTCTCCAAGCCATGCCTCTTCCTCTTCTCTCTTCCATCCCTGCGCTCCCCCTCTCCAGTGCAGCTGTGAATGGGGGGGAACTCTCACATTAAAGGTCTCCTCTGAGTCCTATTTTACACCATTACCGTCATCTGTCTCTCCTTTTAAGATATGCTAAACCGCTATGGCGGCAGTATGATCTTATTGCTTTCTATTGCTCCAGACAGTGAAGACACGAGGTGACATATTGAGAGATAATGATTTTAATTAAAAAAAATAACAAGTGATTGACAGCCTGGTCCCCATCTTCCGTGTGCAATTACTCTGTACTCCTCTTATTCCCCAAGCAGAGGTCAACGACCAGTGGCATTTGGACCATGATGGAACTGTTGCATTTTAAAAGGGACAGAATACAAATACTTTTCTCCAGTGGTTTCCCTCCTCCAGGGAAGTGGGGAGATAGTAATGTACTCTGTAATGATGTGCTATTACAGGACTTGTTGAATTGTGCTCATACTGGAACTGTGTGCCTTTTAGTGTCTTAAGAGGATTAAGAACTTGACGGTGGTTTGAAAAATACCCAGCTGTCAATCACTTGGTGATTTGATCTAATAGAAGACATTTGATGTTCTGACCGTAGAGGCCTACCAGGAAAATGTTGTTTCCTAATTTAGCCTTGAGAGGTGGTGTCATCTGTCTGTATATGCGGGGACAGACATGCACACAGTGCTGTGTTATGGCATGTTGTGAACCTCCGTGTGTTGGTGACAATGTTATTTTGGTCTGGCAGTGGGTGGATGGACGGCCAGAGCTGTGCTGTGACGTGGCCCCAGGTCCAGCCTCAGTGAACTGTGGCAGGGTGGAAAGTTTCCCTCAGGCAGTCACACCAGCCTGCTCCCAGCTCCATATCGCCATGGCTCCATGCTCGGCCTTTGACTACGCATGGAAAAATAGTTATATTTAGAAATAGTGTTGCGGGGGATGCTGCTGCTGCTGAGAGAGAGAGATACATTCATATGTTAAAGCCCTTTGCCCGGGCTGGCTATGAATGATTCACTCACACAAACACATAAACACACGGCAGCACCTGCAAGAAACGTCATAGGGACATGCTCTGAACTGCTCTGAGGCTGTCTGCCTCACTGCTCTCATTATTCCCTTCAAACCCAGCCACCTCAACCACCTCTAGTTTTACAGCTGTGTTCCAGCTTCACAAGGATGCAAGGATGGAGTACCCAGAGACGGAGCCACTGTGGTTCATCTGAGGATGTTGCCTGCTCCTCCACTA